>NW_028324311.1:2500-228446 GCF_058129835.1 Hydra viridissima
CCCTAACCCTAACCCTAACCCTAACCCTAACCCTAACCCTAACCCTAACCCTAACCCTAACCCTAACCCTAACCCTAACCCTAACCCTAACCCTAACCCTAACCCTAACCCTAACCCTAACCCTAACCCTAACCCTAACCCTAACCCTAACCCTAACCCTAACCCTAACCCTAACCCTAACCCTAACCCTAACCCTAACCCTAACCCTAACCCTAACCCTAACCCTAACCCTAACCCTAACCCTAACCCTAACCCTAACCCTAACCCTAACCCTAACCCTAACCCTAACCCTAACCCTAACCCTAACCCTAACCCTAACCCTAACCCTAACCCTAACCCTAACCCTAACCCTAACCCTAACCCTAACCCTAACCCTAACCCTAACCCTAACCCTAACCCTAACCCTAACCCTAACCCTAACCCTAACCCTAACCCTAACCCTAACCCTAACCCTAACCCTAACCCTAACCCTAACCCTAACCCTAACCCTAACCCTAACCCTAACCCTAACCCTAACCCTAACCCTAACCCTAACCCTAACCCTAACCCTAACCCTAACCCTAACCCTAACCCTAACCCTAACCCTAACCCTAACCCTAACCCTAACCCTAACCCTAACCCTAACCCTAACCCTAACCCTAACCCTAACCCTAACCCTAACCCTAACCCTAACCCTAACCCTAACCCTAACCCTAACCCTAACCCTAACCCTAACCCTAACCCTAACCCTAACCCTAACCCTAACCCTAACCCTAACCCTAACCCTAACCCTAACCCTAACCCTAACCCTAACCCTAACCCTAACCCTAACCCTAACCCTAACCCTAACCCTAACCCTAACCCTAACCCTAACCCTAACCCTAACCCTAACCCTAACCCTAACCCTAACCCTAACCCTAACCCTAACCCTAACCCTAACCCTAACCCTAACCCTAACCCTAACCCTAACCCTAACCCTAACCCTAACCCTAACCCTAACCCTAACCCTAACCCTAACCCTAACCCTAACCCTAACCCTAACCCTAACCCTAACCCTAACCCTAACCCTAACCCTAACCCTAACCCTAACCCTAACCCTAACCCTAACCCTAACCCTAACCCTAACCCTAACCCTAACCCTAACCCTAACCCTAACCCTAACCCTAACCCTAACCCTAACCCTAACCCTAACCCTAACCCTAACCCTAACCCTAACCCTAACCCTAACCCTAACCCTAACCCTAACCCTAACCCTAACCCTAACCCTAACCCTAACCCTAACCCTAACCCTAACCCTAACCCTAACCCTAACCCTAACCCTAACCCTAACCCTAACCCTAACCCTAACCCTAACCCTAACCCTAACCCTAACCCTAACCCTAACCCTAACCCTAACCCTAACCCTAACCCTAACCCTAACCCTAACCCTAACCCTAACCCTAACCCTAACCCTAACCCTAACCCTAACCCTAACCCTAACCCTAACCCTAACCCTAACCCTAACCCTAACCCTAACCCTAACCCTAACCCTAACCCTAACCCTAACCCTAACCCTAACCCTAACCCTAACCCTAACCCTAACCCTAACCCTAACCCTAACCCTAACCCTAACCCTAACCCTAACCCTAACCCTAACCCTAACCCTAACCCTAACCCTAACCCTAACCCTAACCCTAACCCTAACCCTAACCCTAACCCTAACCCTAACCCTAACCCTAACCCTAACCCTAACCCTAACCCTAACCCTAACCCTAACCCTAACCCTAACCCTAACCCTAACCCTAACCCTAACCCTAACCCTAACCCTAACCCTAACCCTAACCCTAACCCTAACCCTAACCCTAACCCTAACCCTAACCCTAACCCTAACCCTAACCCTAACCCTAACCCTAACCCTAACCCTAACCCTAACCCTAACCCTAACCCTAACCCTAACCCTAACCCTAACCCTAACCCTAACCCTAACCCTAACCCTAACCCTAACCCTAACCCTAACCCTAACCCTAACCCTAACCCTAACCCTAACCCTAACCCTAACCCTAACCCTAACCCTAACCCTAACCCTAACCCTAACCCTAACCCTAACCCTAACCCTAACCCTAACCCTAACCCTAACCCTAACCCTAACCCTAACCCTAACCCTAACCCTAACCCTAACCCTAACCCTAACCCTAACCCTAACCCTAACCCTAACCCTAACCCTAACCCTAACCCTAACCCTAACCCTAACCCTAACCCTAACCCTAACCCTAACCCTAACCCTAACCCTAACCCTAACCCTAACCCTAACCCTAACCCTAACCCTAACCCTAACCCTAACCCTAACCCTAACCCTAACCCTAACCCTAACCCTAACCCTAACCCTAACCCTAACCCTAACCCTAACCCTAACCCTAACCCTAACCCTAACCCTAACCCTAACCCTAACCCTAACCCTAACCCTAACCCTAACCCTAACCCTAACCCTAACCCTAACCCTAACCCTAACCCTAACCCTAACCCTAACCCTAACCCTAACCCTAACCCTAACCCTAACCCTAACCCTAACCCTAACCCTAACCCTAACCCTAACCCTAACCCTAACCCTAACCCTAACCCTAACCCTAACCCTAACCCTAACCCTAACCCTAACCCTAACCCTAACCCTAACCCTAACCCTAACCCTAACCCTAACCCTAACCCTAACCCTAACCCTAACCCTAACCCTAACCCTAACCCTAACCCTAACCCTAACCCTAACCCTAACCCTAACCCTAACCCTAACCCTAACCCTAACCCTAACCCTAACCCTAACCCTAACCCTAACCCTAACCCTAACCCTAACCCTAACCCTAACCCTAACCCTAACCCTAACCCTAACCCTAACCCTAACCCTAACCCTAACCCTAACCCTAACCCTAACCCTAACCCTAACCCTAACCCTAACCCTAACCCTAACCCTAACCCTAACCCTAACCCTAACCCTAACCCTAACCCTAACCCTAACCCTAACCCTAACCCTAACCCTAACCCTAACCCTAACCCTAACCCTAACCCTAACCCTAACCCTAACCCTAACCCTAACCCTAACCCTAACCCTAACCCTAACCCTAACCCTAACCCTAACCCTAACCCTAACCCTAACCCTAACCCTAACCCTAACCCTAACCCTAACCCTAACCCTAACCCTAACCCTAACCCTAACCCTAACCCTAACCCTAACCCTAACCCTAACCCTAACCCTAACCCTAACCCTAACCCTAACCCTAACCCTAACCCTAACCCTAACCCTAACCCTAACCCTAACCCTAACCCTAACCCTAACCCTAACCCTAACCCTAACCCTAACCCTAACCCTAACCCTAACCCTAACCCTAACCCTAACCCTAACCCTAACCCTAACCCTAACCCTAACCCTAACCCTAACCCTAACCCTAACCCTAACCCTAACCCTAACCCTAACCCTAACCCTAACCCTAACCCTAACCCTAACCCTAACCCTAACCCTAACCCTAACCCTAACCCTAACCCTAACCCTAACCCTAACCCTAACCCTAACCCTAACCCTAACCCTAACCCTAACCCTAACCCTAACCCTAACCCTAACCCTAACCCTAACCCTAACCCTAACCCTAACCCTAACCCTAACCCTAACCCTAACCCTAACCCTAACCCTAACCCTAACCCTAACCCTAACCCTAACCCTAACCCTAACCCTAACCCTAACCCTAACCCTAACCCTAACCCTAACCCTAACCCTAACCCTAACCCTAACCCTAACCCTAACCCTAACCCTAACCCTAACCCTAACCCTAACCCTAACCCTAACCCTAACCCTAACCCTAACCCTAACCCTAACCCTAACCCTAACCCTAACCCTAACCCTAACCCTAACCCTAACCCTAACCCTAACCCTAACCCTAACCCTAACCCTAACCCTAACCCTAACCCTAACCCTAACCCTAACCCTAACCCTAACCCTAACCCTAACCCTAACCCTAACCCTAACCCTAACCCTAACCCTAACCCTAACCCTAACCCTAACCCTAACCCTAACCCTAACCCTAACCCTAACCCTAACCCTAACCCTAACCCTAACCCTAACCCTAACCCTAACCCTAACCCTAACCCTAACCCTAACCCTAACCCTAACCCTAACCCTAACCCTAACCCTAACCCTAACCCTAACCCTAACCCTAACCCTAACCCTAACCCTAACCCTAACCCTAACCCTAACCCTAACCCTAACCCTAACCCTAACCCTAACCCTAACCCTAACCCTAACCCTAACCCTAACCCTAACCCTAACCCTAACCCTAACCCTAACCCTAACCCTAACCCTAACCCTAACCCTAACCCTAACCCTAACCCTAACCCTAACCCTAACCCTAACCCTAACCCTAACCCTAACCCTAACCCTAACCCTAACCCTAACCCTTTAACCTTAACACTAAACTCCTGCTTGATATCCTCGTCCCCAGGTTTCCAAACCGTAACCCCAACCCCCTCTAATCCTAACCCCCTTACCCTCTAACTCTCCCCTCTCAAAAAAACAAAAAAACATAAAAAAGAAAACAAAACGAAAAAAAAACTTGCTTCCCTCCTCCCTTTTAGCTCTAGGATGCAATACCTTTTTGCCGCCCTCCGCTAGAAGGGAGTAGGGAGTAACGAAAGCTTGACATCAAAGTAGCGTTTCGTATGAGATTTATTTGCCAAAATTTGAGCGTTTTTAAAAAAGCCAAGACTTCGTCAGAGGGGTTTCTTCTTTTCTCCTAAACCTATCGATCGATTAAAAATCTCAAAGCAAAGAAATTCAAAACAAAATACAAAAGCGGGAAGTTTTAGTTTCTGCACCACAAGCCAAGCACTAGTTCAAACTGGAGATAATAAAAGGAAATCGAATGATCTCACTTCTCAAACCACTGAGCTGCCATTGGTCGGCAGTTTCATGTTTGGAGACTATTGAGCTGCCATTGGTCGGCTGTTTAATCGTTGCGATTGGTCGGCAGTTTTATGGTTGGAGACCATTGAGAGATATAAAAGGAACTTTTTTTATTTTGAGCACAACATTAAACGCTTAATCGTTAGATGTTGCTATAAAGACACCCTTAGAATGCCGAATTGAAAAAAAAACAAAAACAAAAACAAACAGAAAAAAAAAAAAAAGAAACCGAAACGGGCATTCTTTTGAGCATAACGTTAAAAGCTAAATCGTTAGAGGTTTTATTAAAAAGGCACCTTTAGAATGCGATGTCCTAAAATATTTTCCTCCATATTTTAAAAAGTAAACAAATACAAAACTAAGTCTCACAACTGGCGACAACTTTCAATAAGCAAACAAAGCAACAATCTTCCTTTCGAATTCTTTATATTTTAAACTAAGACGAACAAAGAAAAACAAAAACACAAACAAAAACAAAAACAAAACAGAAAAGGGAGAAAGAGTGAGTCGACTGATTTTGCTAAACTGCCTTAGACGAGAAGTCATAAACGTTTGCTGACATGTTAAGACATTTTAAGCCTTTGCTATTATCATGAGGCTTTTGCTCCACGAGCCAAAAAAGTACGCTAGAGTTGACAAACTGCATCGCGGTCAAAAAGTGTAATTACGCCAACACTTTTATCCGTTTTTAAGCATTTCGTTTTCGCACGAACAACAATTAAAGCAGCTCGTTGAGCTTAACGACGTTCGTATTTTTTTTCGAAGCCAAAACTTCGGCTATAAGTAGAATGAAGAGGCACTTCGAAAAACAACAAAGCTGTTCGCAGTCGATAGCAACGAGCGACAACATCTCTGCGAGTCTGGCATCAAGGTAAACAATTTTTTTTTACATTTTCATTTGTTAGTGCCACTTTTGTGTACATTATGTATTCAAAAATTTCTTGCTGACGCTAGATTTTTCGTTTTCAATGAACAACAGTTGCAACCTCTAGCCGTTTGCTAAAACAGCTTGCTAGGACAACCAAATCAATCATATGTTGTGAAAATTTCTTTTTGTTCAACTGACTAAGGCAGATCGAGCGAACGCTTTTTTTTTATAACTTGCTTGTATCATATTGCTATTAAGAAAACAGCGTTGTGTATCCTAAACGTGACATAATTGGCAATTATCCGTAACTAAAAATAAGATAGAAATTACAAACTTGATACCATATTTTAATTACTGTAACAAAACTAGACGTCATCGCGTGAGAAAAAAAATGTTTATGACACATAACCTCTTGTTTTGTTTTTGTTTTTATTATCTTATTTATTTATAATTTTTTTTCTTCACTTTTTCCTTTAATCTTTTTTCTTTCGTCCAAAAAGCGTTTTGAATTTGCCTCGCCACAAGCGATGAAATCGATAAAAAAACCTGCTCGGACATTCTCAATTCTCAACAACAAAAGCAATCAAAGGTCTAGCTTTAGAGCACGTGCGCCAACAGGTTGATGAAACCGTTCAAACATGCCCGATCGCTAGAATTTAAAAAAAAAAAACAAACCAGAAACGAACCAAAATATAAAAAAAAAAAACAAAAACAAAAAAGGACATCTCTAGAACGCTTAAGTTTTATAAAATATTTTCCTCTGCGTTTTTAACCAGCTAAACTGTCGTAAAGTTTTTTCGGTGCAGTTCATTTAAAAAACTTAGTTTTCAACTTTTAAACGTTTTAGACTTCTCGTTTAAGGCAGTCGAGAGAAATGAGTCGACTCACTCTCTCTCTCCCTTTTCGGTTTTGTTTTTGTTTATTTGTTTTTGTTTTTTCTTCGTTTGCCTTCGTTTGCCTTTGTTTGCTTTTCTAAAAGTTGTCGTGCCATGCGAGACTTAGCTTTTTTTTTTGCTCAAATTGAGCACAAGTGAGTTTCTAGTCTTGAAAGTGTGCAAAGTGTGGGCCAATCTGGTGGCTGGAGTGATGACACGTGAATGCTGGAAATTCCAGACATTGAGCGGATCCAGCGTACATAGAAAGAAAATGTAGCATTCACGTGGGTCTCTCCTAAGCGTGCCATTGGTCGGTCTGCTGTCCTTAAGTACCCCCCCTCCCCCCCTCAACGTCACGTTTGCTCAACTTTCTCGGTCTTTGGCGCCCAGAGAAAGCTTGAGGAAGGATAAAAAATGGCGAGGTTTCGGTACTGCGTTTTCTGTTTTTCTTATTTGTTTTTGTTTGTTTGCTTGTTTGTTTGTTTGTTTGTTAACTTATTTAATTTTATTTTTTTTTGTTTGTTTCGTTCGTTCGTTTGTTTGTTTGTTTCGTTTGCTTCGTTTGTTTTCCCTTCTTGATGGCACAAAACAGAAGCAAACAAGACTTTCGGTTATGTTCGGTTATATTCGGTTCAATAAAAGTTTGTTGGTTTCTGCACAACAGCAACAACAAAAGTCCCTCTGTCCCTCAAAAGCAGTTTCTCCTCTGTCTTAAAGAAGAGCCTCTTTGTAATCGATCTTGTCTGAATGCAGCTCTCCTTTTGCCTACAGGTTTTTATTCCTAGCCTTTTGTTGTTGTTAGTGCCATTGACACTTGTGTCAGCCATGTTGTTGTTATTGTTATACTCTGTAAAAGCAGTTGTTGCTGTTGTACTTGTTTGTTGTTTCTAAAGACACTGCTGTTGCTGCTGTTAGTAATCACCCACTTGGCTTGTATTTTTGTTTTTTGTTTTTTGTTTTTTTGTTTTATTTATAAACACTCTCTGAGTAAGTGATGGTGTTGCTGTTGTTGTTGTTATAGCTGCAATGAGTGTTTGTTAATGTTCCCCCACTTGGCTTGTATTTTTGTTTTCTGTTTTGTTTTGTTTTTTTTTTTGTTTTTTTGTTTTTCTCAACACTCTCTGAGTAAGTGATGCTGTTGCTGTAGTCGTTGTTATAGTTGCAATGAGTGTTTGTTAATGTTCACCAACTTGGCATGTTTATAGTCTATTTTATTTTATCAACACTCTCTGAGTCAGTGATGGTGTTGCTGTTGCTGTTGTCGTTATTATGCTTGCAATGGGAGTTGTTACTGCTCACCCATTTTGCTTTTTTTGTTTTTATTTCTTTATTTTATCAACACCCTTTGAGCCAGTGATGCTGTTGCTGTTGTTGTTGTTATAGTTGCAATGAGTGTTTCTTAATGTTCACCCACTTTGCTTGTTTTGCTTGTGCTTTTGTTTTTGTTTATCAACACCCTTTGTGTCAGTGATGCTGTTGCTGTTGTTGTTGTTACAGTTGCAATGAGTGTTTGTTAATGTTCACCAACTTGGCTTGTTTATAATCTGTTTTATTTTATCAACACTCTCTGAGTCAGTGATGGTGTTGCTGTTGCTGTTGTCGTTATTATGCTTGCAATGGGAGTTGTTACTGTTCACCCACTTTGCTTGTTTTGTTTTTATTTCTTTATTTTATCAACACCCTTTGAGCCAGTGATGCTGTTGCTGTTGTTGTTGTTATAGTTGCAATGAGTGTTGTTAATGTTCACCCACTTTGCTTGTTTTGCTTGTGCTTTTGTTTTTGTTTATCAACACCCTTTGTGTCAGTGATGCTGTTGCTGTTGTTCTTATTATAGTTGCAATGAGTGTTAATGTTCACCCACTTTGCTTGCTTGCTTTGTTTGTTTGTTGTTTTTTTTTTTTTTTTTTTTATCAACACGCTGTGAGTTAGTGATGCTGTTGCTGCTTTTGTTATTTTACTTTGTTATTTTGTTTTTTTACTGTTCAGCCACTTTGCTTGTTTTTTAATCTGTTTTATTTTATCACCACTCTCTGAGTCAGTGATGATGTTGCTGATGCTGTTGTTGTTATTTTACTTGCAATGATAGCTGTTACTGTTCAGGCACTTTGCTTGTTTTGTTTGTTTGTTTGTTTGTTTGTTTTTTTTTATCAATATCCTCTGAGTAAGTGATGCTGTTGCTGTTGTTGTTGTTATAGTTGCAATGAGTGTTTGTTAATGTTCCCCCACTTGGCTTGTACTTTTGTTTTCTGTTTTGTTTTGTTTTTGTTTTTTTTGTTTTTTTTTTCTCAACACTCTCTGAGTAAGTGATGCTGTTGCTGTAGTCGTTGTTATAGTTGCAATGAGTGTTTGTTAATGTTCACAAACTTGGCATGTTTATAATCTGTTTTATTTTATCAACACTCTCTGAGTCAGTGATGCTGATGCTGTTGTTGTTATTATGCTTGCAATAAGTGTTGTTAATCTTCACCCACTTTGCTTGTTTTGTTTGTGCTTTTGTTTTTGTTTATCAACACCCTTTGAGTCACTGATGCTGTTGCTGTTGGTATTATTATAGTTGCAATGAGTGTTAATGTTCACCCACTGTGCTTGCTTTATTTGTTTGTTTGTTGTTTTTTTTTGTTTTTTTTTATCAACACCCTGTGAGTTAGTGATGCTGTTGCTGCTTTTGTTATTTTACTTGTATTTATAGTTGTTACTGTTCAGCCACTTTGCTTGTTTTTTAATCTGTTTTAATTTATCACCACTCTCTGAGTCAGTGATGATGTTGCTGATGCTGTTGTTGTTATTTTACTTGCAATGATAGCTGTTACTGTTCAGCCACTTTGCTTTTTTTGTTTGTTTTTTTTTTGTTTGTTTGTTTGTTTGTTTTATCAATATCCTCTGAGTCAGTGATGCTGTTGCTGATGCTGTTGTTGTTATTATGCTTTCAATGAGAGCTGTTACTGTTCACCCAATATGCTTGTTTATTATCTATTTTATTTTGTCAAGACTCTCTGAGTCAGTGGTGCTGATGCTGATGCTGTTGTTGTTATTATGCTTGCAATGAGAGTTGTTTCTGTTCATCCACTTTGCTTGTTTTGTTTTTTCATTTGTCTTTTTATTTGTTTTTTTTTTTGTTTTTGGTTTTGTTTGTTTTTTTATCAATACCCTCTGAGTCAGTGATGCTGTTGCTGATGCTGTTGCTGTTTTTGTTGTTGTTGTTGTTATACATGCAATGATTGTTGTTACTGTTCAGCCACATTGCTTGTTTTTTTAATCTGTTTTGTTTTGCCAACACTCTCTGAGTCAGTGATGCTGATGCTGATGCTGTTGTTGTTATTATGCTTGCAATGATTGTTGTTACTGTTCAGCCACATTGTTTGTTTTTTTAATCTGTTTTGTTTTGTCAACACTCTCTGAGTCAGTGATGCTGATGCTGTTGTTATTATGCTTGCAATGAGAGTTGTTACTGTTGTAGTTTTGTTTGTCATTTGTCCTTGTTAGCAAGTTCTATTTGCCCTCTCTTGCCTTTTTTCAACACAGTTTCTTTCTTTGAGTCATATGGTTGTGAGATCCTCTCAAACTCCATCTCTTTATTTATTTGTTTCTTTCTTTTTTTTTCTCATTCTCCTTCTCATAATAGCAATCACTGCTGCCACCATGCATGTAAGGCTAGTTGCTCTCATTCTTCTTCATTTGCTAGTGGAAACTTTGTTTCTTCTTGTCGCTCTCTTTTCTTTTTTCTTTCTCTTTTGCAGAGGGTTCGAAAAAACACAGCTCTTCCCTGCAGTTGTGAACATTCCAGGATGGGATGCAGGCAGAAGAAAAAAACTCTCACTAACTGTTTTCTTTTTTTAGCATAAACCGTTGCAAACAAACACCTGAACATGTCTTCTTCACAAGAAAACAACACTGTTGTTGCCCCTTCTCTGAACTCTAAAGCGAAAAAAAAGAAAAGAAAGCAGTCACAAGAACAGAGAGACTTAAAGCTCAAAAACAAAGTCAGGGCCGCATTAGTTGCAGCGTGTGGCTCCGTAAACAGGGTTGTACCTTTCTATGGTACCAAGAAGAGGTACGCTGTTAGCTGTCCGATGCCTTTGTGCAAACATTCGTCCACAAACATTAAAAGACACTTGACTAAAAAAGATCATTCTTGGACTTTGGATGAAGCTTCCATCTTTTACTCTGCAATGGTCAGGAAGTTTCAGCATGCTCGTCTCGAACGCAAGTCCGGCTGTCCAAAACCTTACCCCTGTTTGCAATGTTGGAAGTATTACGACCGACTGGACATACACTTGAAAGAGACTCATTTCTACGATTCCAAGATGATCAAACAAAAGATTGCAGAGGCAAAGCGATACGACAACGAGAAGCTCTATGTCCCCCAATTTATTCAACCTGCCTTCTTTGGTATTAAGCCAGTAGCTGAACAAGCGTCTGCATCAGGCTCTGCATCCTCTGCTCCTGGGCCTTCCTCGTCTTTTTCTTCTCCGGTTCTTTCCTCTGATCCTCTTTTAAGCTTGCCCTCATCAGTTGCTGGTTCGTCCGAGGCTCCTTCTGCAAACCACTGCACCTCTGTAGAAAACAAAGAGCTGAAAACCGAATCCGTCCTAGACTCTGATTTTAATTCCTTAAAGCACTTGGTTTCCAACTCCTCCGTCTTGACAGAAGATAAGAGACTTTTGTTTCAGCTGGACAAAGATGCTTTTCACTTTTATTACCAGTCAGCAGATGAGCTCTTCAGAGATTTTGAAAAGTGGCTTGTGGTAGCCAACAACAACACTTTGTCACAAGCAAAGATCTACAAAAATGCAGTTGTTGAAATATTGACATGTTGTGACAGCACGCTGACGCTGCACCCGAACGCTCTCACCAATTCCAACGTTTTGGAGGATAGATACTTTTCCATGCACTTTAAAAACATTCAGCTCAATTCCAAGCTGAGTGAACTTGACCAAACAAAAGCCATGTCTTGTCACACGTTGTACAACCGCCTCGTCTACCTTTGTCTCCTGTTTCGTTTCAGTGAAGCCAGGAACGTCTATTTCGGACTTTCTCATGAGGCCATCCGACGTTTGCGCTGCAAGGTGGAGGAGTTACAAAAAGTGCTGAGGCCCTTTCGTTCTTTGAGGAGGAGCCTTGTGAAAAGCAAAAAATGCATCAACATCATCAATGTCAGTTTGCTGACCGAATATGGCAAGTCTGCATACGTAAGAGAGTTGGTGGAATCGATTAGAAAGCCGTCTCTTACACCGACTAGAGACAATGCTGTGTCTCTACGAAACCATCTTCTGCTCTCTGTCACTGTAATTAACAGTTTAAGAAAATCTAACATTGCTCTTTTAAACATTAGAGACTACATGGCTGCTGAGAAGAGTGAGTGTGGATATTGCATTGTGCAAGAGCGCTACAAAACAGCATACAAGTACGGAGCCAAAAACATTCTAGTGCCGAACGACTTGAAAGTGTTGATCGATATTTATTTGCTGAGATACAGAGACCTTCTTGTCAACGACTCTCACTACATGGCTGCAGACACCAAGACTGTTTTGGAGTTGAGCGACTGCTACAGGCCCCTTTTTCCATCGATGAGACCCAACAAAGACGAATGTGTGACACTCGGTGCAACTAGAGTGCCTGTTTACCAGATGGGTTCCTCTGCTATCACCTCTTGCCTGACGTCCTGCTTCAGAAAAAGCCAAGTAAACATTCCCATGAAGCGTCTTACTCCCACTTGCATTCGCGGTTCGATAGCCACTTACTTTGCCAACAACAGCAAAGAAGACCGCGAGCGGTTTGCTACACTCTACATGAAGCACAGCAGGAACACAATGGATAGCTTTTATGTGTCCCAGTGGAACGCTGCAGAGGAGTTGCGCTTTGCCCTGGGCATCGGACAGTCCTTCGGAGTCATAGAGTCTTTGACTGTTGAAAAGTCTGAGAGACCACCAAAGAAGGAGAAGGATGTGATGGACTGGCTCCAAACTAATGCAGAGGAGTACGGTTTTCATGAGGTTGAGGACATCTTTGAGGAAGATTTAGACTCCGGTTCTGACTCTGAAGAATGTGCTGCTACTTTCAGCTGTACCACAGTGGTTCCGTTTGCTCCAGCTGTAGAAAACAATGTTCCTTTAGAGGATAGCAACGACCATGCCGTAGATTTCTTGTGTGAACCTACCTCAACTCCTGTTTCGTCTGTTCCATCTGAACAAACAATCGGTGGTCCGGTTCTTGAACTATCCCCTGCTCTTGCACAACTAGTTCCTAATGAACAAGCTGTTTGTATGGATGTAGATCAGACTCTAGCTGTTCCTGTTGGCACAGCTTGTTCTCCTCTTGCATTAACATTATTTCCTGATGAACCGGATTTTATTGAACACCATGCAAAACTTTCTCCAGTTTACTTTAATGAGCAAGTGGTTGCCAAACCTGTTTCTGCTTCTCCTTCTCAGCAAGTCGCTTTCTGTCCTTCAAAAGAGGTCTTTTCTGTTCCTCTGACTCCTAGCCTTGTTGCTTTTCAGCAATCATTGGCCAAACCCAGTTTGTTTCTTTCATCTGATTCAGTTTCAGCTGTTCCAGTCCAACAGGCTGGTACTGTTCTTGCAAAGCAGCTCTCACCTTATGCTGTTCAATCTGTTGGTAGCCTGTTTAGCCAAAGTCTTGCTTGTACATCCAGAGGTAAATTCTTTTTGATTTTTGATTTTTATGCAAATCTCAACACGCTTTTAAAAAATGAAAATGCCCAAATCAACTCCTTGCCCTATTGTTATTGTTAAAGCTGTAAAAAAAACAAAACAAAACAAAAAAACAACACAGAAGTGTGTATGTATTTGTTGCAGGACTAATTCTGTGATTGCTTAAATGTTTATACAAGTGAATGATACTAAAACTGATTATGTTTTAGAAGTAAAAGATCCAAGAAGAAAAAAAATCAAGTTGGAAATGCCATCTTTCACTCAAGAACTCATCGGTAATGTAAAACCTAATTTATACAAAGATATATAAACACAAACCTCTTCTTGCACAATTTCAGATGGTTAGCTGTTAACAAAAACTAGCCATCATTGCTAAGTGCACTTTTAGAAAGTTGTGTCTACCCGATTTCTAATGATGAAGTTAGAAACATCACCGTTAGAAATCATGCACAGCTTGTTATCATCTCTAACACTTAGAAACTGTTGATGGTTTTTATGAATTAGAAAAATGAACATGGTTTTATTTTATTTCAGGATCAACTCAGCCAAGAACAAAGAAAAACAAAGCAGAAGTTAGCCAATGCCAATTAGGTAATCTTTCAAAAACCAGTTATTGCTATCAGTGCAAACAATAAGGTCAACAAAAAATAAATAAATAAATAAAAAAACAGAATAAATCTTGTCTTACTTCAGAACCAAATAAATATTTGATTTAATCACTTTGTGTTATGACTTGAGTTTGTAAAATTTTAGATGAAATAGTTGAAAAGCTGAATGCTTGCCCTGGCCACAACGAATGGTTCAACACCAGAAGTTTTCCTCGATGTGCAGCTTTGGTGTTGGCATACATCTTGCAAGACGTGTTTACAGATGTAAGCTCAAGTTGCTCGTACAAAGATTACCTTGGCATCTTGGCAAATCATAGCAGTGACAAGCTCATTCATGTCTTGCAAAAGTACTCCTACCAAAGCCATATTAAAGACAAAATTAAAAACATGAAGCTAAAAATTCAAAAAGAGGGTAGTTTAGAAAAGTTTTTTCAGTATGGCAATATCGTGAGACCATTTATGTAGTTTAGATAAGTTTGTTCAGTTTGGCAATAAAGATGGGCCTTTTGTGTAGTTTGTTTTATCTACGCTTTTGCAAATATTTTTATCTGTTTCGCTAAAGACATAATAAACAAGAAGTTCTGTTAAACTGTTCTCACATTTCTTATTTAAAGATAGTTCAAACTTTTTTTTATCTTTAAAAAAAAAAAAAAAGAAGTCGTTTTGTTATTCTGTGAAAACCTTTAATAGAGTTGCATTTAGAGTTACTTCTGATGTTTTTAAGAGTTTGTTAAAAAGCAAAATAATATTTCCTGTGATGTTAAACTGCATAAGTGAAATTTAAAAAAGGAAAACTGCTCCAACCATTTTTCGGAAAAAGAAATCAAAAAGTTCCTTATTTTAAAAGATCTAGACATCCATTTCTTCTTCAGCAAAATAGCGAGGCTTTTTTATGAACTCTTACTCTCTATTTTTTCATATATTTACACAAAGGATTTTATTTAGTTCAATGTAAACATACATAGAAGTATATTATGTTTTTTTTTTGTTGTTTTTTTTTTATGCAGTCTAACTTTTGTTTCACTTCTATTTTATTTTACGTTTATCTTGTATTTTATCATGCCTTATTGGTTTTTGCGTTTTGTGATGTCAAGCTGCGTAAGCTAAACTTAAAAGAGGAAAACTACGCTAACTTTTCTTTGAAAAAATATTCAAGAAGTACCTTAAACGAAAGAGAAAGCACACGAATCTTGCCATCCAATTCTTCTTCTGCAAAGTAGCGAGGCTTTTTATGTACTTTTGCTCTCTAATTTATCTCTATTTACGCAAAGGGTTTTATTTCAATGTAAACACGTATAAAAGAATACTTTGTTAAAAATAATGTTAAAGGAGTTGCGTAAAAAAAACGTCTGAATAAAGTTTCTTTACAAAAAAAAAACAACTAAGAAACAAGCGCGCCTAAGAAAAACCAGATCGCGATTCACTAAGTCAAAAAACGAAAGAAACAAAGTTTAAAAGGTCTTTCTAGACAACAAATTCTATTTTTGGCAATGCAGTTTTTGTATTTATGCAACCTAACTTTTATTTTACGTTTACCTTGTATTTTATCTTGCCTTTTTGTGTTTTGTGATGTCAAGCTACATAATCTAAACTTAAAAGAAGGAAACTAGGCTAACTTTTCTAGCAGAATATTATGTTGTTGGTTTTGTATGCAGCCTAACTTTAGTTTCATCTATATTTTATTTTGCGTTTATCTTATATTTTATCTTGACTTTTTGAGTTTTGTATTTTGTGATGTCAAGCTACATAATTTAAACTTAAAAGAAGAAAACTAGGCTAACTTTTCTTTGAAAAATTATTCAAAAACTACCTTACACCGATAGAGATAGCTCACGAATTTAAAAAGTTGCATCTATTCATCTTCTTCTTCAGCAAAGTAAAGCTTTTTATGCACTTTTACTCTCTAACTTACCTATATTTGCGTAAAGGATTTTATTTAATTCAGTTTAAACATAACTAGTAGAATATTATGTTATTGGTTTTGTATGCAGCCTAACTTAAGTTTCATCTATATTTTATTTTGCGTTTATCTTATATTTTATCTTGTCTTTTTGAGTTTTATATTTTGTGATGTCAAGCTACATAAGCTAAACTTTAAAGAGGAAATTTACGCTAACCTGTCTTTGAAAAACTATTCAAAAACTACCTTTAACAAAGTAGCGAGGCTTTTTATGCCTTTTTACTCTCTAGCATACCTATATTTGCGCAGAGGGTTTTATTTAATTCAATTTAAACATGCCTAGTAGATTATTATGTTGTTGGTTTTTTATGCAGCCTAACTTTAGCTACATCTATTTTTCATTTTACGTTTGTCTTATATTTTATTTTATCTTTTTGTGTTCTGTGATGTCAAGCTGCATAAGCTAATGTTAAAAGAGGAAAGCTGCGCTAACCTTTCTTTGAAAAACTATTCGAAATCTATTTTTGAGATAATCTAGATTTAAAAGAGGAACACTACGCAAATTTTGCTTTGAAAAAACTCTCGAAAACTACCTTATTCGATAGAGATAGCACACAAATTTAAAAAATTGTATCTACTCATCCACTTCTTCTACAGCAAAGTACTGAGGCTTTTTATGCACTTTTATTCTCTAACATACCTATATTTGCGCAAAGGATTTTATTTAACTCAATGTAAACATACATAGAAGAGTATTGTTACCCGTTTATTTTATGCAGCCTAACTTTAGTTTCATCTATATTTTATATTGCGTTTACCTTATATTTTATCTTGCCTTTGTTAGTTTTGTGTTTTGTTATGTCAAGCTTCATAATCTAATCTTAAAAGGGGAAAAACTGCGCTAACTTTTCTTTGAAAAAGTACTCAAAAAGGACCTAAATCGATATAGATAGCTCACAATTTTAAAAAGTTGCATATAGTCATCTTCTTCTTCAGCAAAGTATCGAGGCTTTTTATGTATTTTTACTCTAACTTTCCTATATTTGCGCAAAGGACATTATATAATTCCACTTAAACATGCCTAGTAGATTATTATGTTGTTGGTTTTTTATGCAGTCTAAACTTTATTTCATCTATATTTTACGATTAACTTATATTTTATCTTGCCTTTTTGAGCTTTGTGTTTTGTGATGTCAAGCTACATAGTCTAAACATAAAAGAGGAAAACTACGCTAAACTTGCTTTGAAAAACTATTCAAAAACTACCTTTAACAAAGTAGCGAGGCTTTTCATGCACTTTTACTCTCTAACATACCTACATTTGCGCAAAGGATTTTATTTAATTCAATTTAAACATGCTTAGTTGATTATTATGTTGTTGGTTTTTTATGCAGCCTAACTTTAGTTTCATCTATATTATGTTTTAGGTTTATCATATATTTTATCTTTTCTTTTTGAGTTTTGTGTTTTGTGATGCCAAGCAACTTAAGCTAAACTTAAAAGTGGAATACTACGCTAACCTTTCTTTGAAAATCTATTCATAAACTACCCTAGACAAAAGCTAGATTTAAAAGGGGAAAACTACACTATTTTTACTTTGAAAAAACTTTCGAAAACTACCTTATCGATAGAGATAGCACACGATTTTAAAAAATTGCATATATTCATCCACTTCTTCTGCAGCAAAGAAGCGAGGCTCTTTATGCACTTTTTCTCACTAGTTTGCTTATATTTACGCAAAGGAATTCATTTAGTTCAATCCAAACATATATAGAAGATTATTATGCTATGATTTTTTTTTTCTTTTATGCAGCCTAACATTCATTTCACCTACATTTTATTTTACGATTAACTTTTATTTTATTAGATTCTAGTAGATTATTACGTTGTTGTTTTTTTATGCAGTCTAACTTTAGCTTCATCTATATTTTATTTTACGTTTATCTTATATTTTATTTTGTCTTTTTGAGTTTTGTGTTTTGTGATGTCAAGCTACATAAGCTAAACTTAAAAGAGAAAAGCTACGCTAACCTTTCTTTGAAAAGCTGTTCAAAAACTACCTTTGACATAATCTAGATTTAAAAGAGGAAGACTACACTATTTTTGCTTTGAAAAAACTTTCGAAAACTACCTTAATCGATAGAGATAGCACAGGATTTTAAAAAATTGCATATATTCATCCACTTCTTCTGCAGCAAAGAAGCGAGGCTCTTTATGCACTTTTTCTCACTAGTTTGCTTATATTTACGCAAAGGAATTCATTTAGTTCAATCCAAACATATATAGAAGATTATTATGCTATGATTTTTTTTTTCTTTTATGCAGCCTAACATTCATTTCACCTACATTTTATTTTACGATTAACTTTTATTTTATTAGATTCTAGTAGATTATTACGTTGTTGTTTTTTTATGCAGTCTAACTTTAGCTTCATCTATATTTTATTTTACGTTTATCTTATATTTTATTTTGTCTTTTTGAGTTTTGTGTTTTGTGATGTCAAGCTACATAAGCTAAACTTAAAAGAGAAAAGCTACGCTAACCTTTCTTTGAAAAGCTGTTCAAAAACTACCTTTGACATAATCTAGATTTAAAAGAGGAAGACTACACTATTTTTGCTTTGAAAAAACTTTCGAAAACTACCTTAATCGATAGAGATAGCACAGGATTTTAAAAAGTTGTATCTAGTCATTCACTCCTTTCACAGCAAAGTAGCGAGGCTTTCTATGCACTTTTACTCTCTAACATACCTATTTTTGCGCAAAGGATTTTATTTAATTCAATTTAAACATGCCTAGTAGATTATTATGTTGTTGGTTTTTTATGCAGCCTAACTTTAGCTACATCTATTTTTCATTTTACGTTTGTCTTATATTTTATTTTATCTTTTTGTGTTCTGTGATGTCAAGCTACATTAGCTAATGTTAAAAGAGGAAAGCTGCGCTAATCTTTCTTTGAAAAACTATTCGAAATCTATTTTTGAGATAATCTAGATTTAAAAGAGGAACACTACGCTAATTTTGCTTTGAAAAAACTCTCGAAAACTACCTTATTCGATAGAGATAGCACACAAATTTAAAAAATTGTATCTACTCATCCACTTCTTCTACAGCAAAGTACTGAGGCTTTTTATGCACTTTTATTCTCTAACATACCTATATTTGCGCAAAGGATTTTATTTAACTCAATGTAAACATACATAGAAGAGTATTGTTACCCGTTTATTTTATGCAGCCTAACTTTAGTTTCATCTATATTTTATATTGCGTTTACCTTATATTTTGTCTTGCCTTTGTTAGTTTTGTGTTCTGTGATGTCAAGCTACATAAGCTAATGTTAAAAGAAGAAAACTACGCTAACCTTTCTTTGAAAAGTTCTCAAAAAGGACCTAAATCGATATAGATAGCTCACGATTTTAAAAAGTTGCATATAGTCATCTTCTTCTTCAGCAAAGTATCAAGGCTTTTTATGGATTTTTATTCTCTTATTTACCCAAATTTGCGCAAAGGACTTTACTTAATTCAACTTAAACATGTCTAGTAGATTATTAAGTTGTTTGTTTTTTATGCAGCCTAACTTTAGTTTCATTTATATTTTATTTTACGTTTATCTGATATTTTATCTTGTCTTTTTGTGTGTTGTTTTGTCAAGCTACATAAGCTAAACTTAAAAGTGGAAAACTACGCTAACCTTTCTTTGAAAATCTATTCAAAAACTGCCTTAGACATAAGCTAGATTTAAAAGAGGAAGACTACGCTATTTATGCTTTTAAAAAACTTTCGAAAAATACCTTAATCCATTGAGATAGTACACGAATTTACAAAGTTGTATCTAGTCATCCACTTCTTCTATAGCAAAGTAGCGAGGCTTTTTATGCACTTTTGCGTACTATATTATCTCTGTTTACGCAAATGGTTTTTGTTTATTTCTATGTAATGATATACAAAAGAGTATTTTGTTAAAGATTATGCTGCAGGAGCTGCGTAAAAAAACTCTGGCGACCTTTCCTTAAGAAAAAAGCAACTGAAAGACATGTGCGCCTTAGAAAACTCAAATCGCGATTCACCAAATTAAAAGACGAAAAGAACGAACTTTAAAAGCTCTCACTAGACATTTGTGTTTATGATAGGCAATGCAGTTTTTGATTTTATGCAGCCTAACATTTGTTTCATCTATATCTTATTTTACGTTTATCTTATACTTTATCTTGCCTTTTTGAGATTAGTATTTTGTGATGTCATGCTAAATAAACTATACTTTGCTAATTTTTATTTGAAAAAATATTCAAAAACTACCTGAATTATAAGCTAGATCTAAAAGAGGAAAACTACGCTAACTTTTCTTTAAAAAAATATTTAAAAACTACCTTAAACATAAGCTATATCCAAAAGAGGAAAACTATGCTAACTTTTCTTTAAAGAAATATTTAAAAACTACCTTAAACATAAGCTAGATCTAAAAGAGCAAAACTACGCTAACTTTTCTTTGAAAAAATATTCGAAAACTACCTTTAAACATGATTTAGATTTAATAGATGAAAACTACGCTAACATTTCTTTGAAAAAACATTCAAAAACTACCTTTAAACATGATTTAAATTTAAAAAAGGAAAACTACGCTAACATTTCTTTGAAAAAACATTCAAAAACTACCTTTAAACATGATTTAAATTTAAAAAAGGAAAACTACGCTAACATTTCTTTGAAAAAATATTCAAAAAGTACCTTAATCGAAAGAGATAGCACACGAAATTAAAAAGTTGCATCTAGTCATCCGTTTCTTCTTCATCAAAGTAGCGAGGCGTTTATGCACTTTTTATTCTCTAATTTATCTCTATTTACGCAAATGGCTTTTGTTTATTTCAATGTAAAACTTTTCAAAAGAGTATTTTGTTAAAGATTATGCTGCAGGAGCTGTGTAAAAAAACTCTGGTGACCTTTCCTTAAGAAAAAGCAACTGAAGTAGATGTGCGCCTAAGAAAATCCAAATTGCGATTCACTAAATTAAAAGACATATACAACAAACTTTAAAAGTGAGACTATTTTTACAAGCGTATTTGGTAAAGATGAAATGTCCTTATGACATTTTAACGTTACGAAAAGGATTTTCTTCTGTTCAAATATTTATTACAATTTAAAGTGTTAAATAATGTTACAGAAACGACCTAAAACGCCTGTTATATTAATTTAAACGAACAAAATAGATAAAAAAAAAAAAGAAAAGCTATCATTTAAAAAAAAAAAGAAAAAAAGAAAAGAAATAGAAGTTGAGGAAAAATAAAAATAAGAACTTCTAACAAAGAGCTCTTTTTTTTATTTTTCAGATTTTAGATGCTTAATTCCTTGAATGAAAAGTTGAACTGATGACCCACTACTAAGGTTGTTCCTAGCCTTCCGTTCTCAAACTAGGCCATTCTGAGAGGCTGTTTGATTAAGTACCGTTGATAGTAGTATCGCACGTAAGAGACTTCTAAAACTCTGATTATTAATTCCTTGAATGAAGAGATGACTTCATACTCACTAACGAGTTTGTTCTTAGCCATCCGTTCTTAAACTAAGCAAAACAGTGAAGTTGTTTGATTAAGTATCACAGTTTGCTGATTTGCACATGCACCATTGCCGAAACTGTGATGCTTGGTTCCTTGATTGGATTGAAGAAGCTCATCACCATGCTTTTTACAAGCTGTCCGTTGTTATGTTTTGCAATTCAGTGGTTCTGTTTTGCAATTCATTTTCTGTTTGTTTAAGGTGGTAGAGCACAATTAAAATACAAATATTTGATCAAAATATGAAAAAAAAAATTTTTCATTCATCTTATTTAAAATTTTATCCTCTTTCTTTTGATGTTAGTATGAAACTGAAACTATTTTTGGAAATGTGTTAAAAACCTACATTTGCAAAATTATTTACCTTAGCAACGCCATAGCAACCACAAACATACCCTCTTTTATTATATACGTTGAGCAAAATTGCAAGCTAATTTGTCTTTTTGTTGTGTCTATCATGCTTTTTATTGTTTATTTATCAACTTTGCTTTTAAAGAAATTTGAATTTTGAGAATTTTGTTTTTCTTTATTTTGTACTTATTTTTGTTTTTTCTGCAAGTTGAGTTTTTCATATTTTATCAAGATTTCAAAACATGATTTTTTCTGATTGAATAAAGCTTTTGTTCTGAAATTTTCAGGACATATTCCTAACAACATTAGAATTCATTTGACAGATAGATTTTATTTAATTGTTTTTAAAACTCATTATTTTTAGTTTTAACTTCTTTACACTGCTTGTAAATCGTACTAAATTTAACTTATCTTAAAAAATAGGTCATATCTTTACATATAAAAGGACTAATTAAAATTCTATCTGTTAAATGGAATAAAATAAGTTCATTAACAGATCTGCAAAGTTTAATTAATGGTTCTTAAGTCTAACTCAAGTTAACGTGTTTTGAAAACATAAGAATTAGATCTTCATTTACACTGTTTTTGCGCCATTATGGGTTTTTGGTAAAGTTTTTCAAATTTTTTTTTTTGCAAAAACATTTCATTTCTCTTAGTGAAGCATTTCTGCATATTTTTAAAACTATTTTTTAAATCTTTCATGAAAAGTGTCTTTTTTGTGCTCTACCACCTTAAGTATCATCGATGGTGGTGTCGTGCATGCAAACTTTCCGAAACTCTGATGCTTGTTTTTCTTGAATGGAGAGATGAGCTTATACTTTAGGTGACTTTTAAAACTGCAGTAATTAGTGCCTCGAATGGAAAAACGAACTCATTCATTACTGACCAAGGTTGTTCCTGGCCATCCGTTAACATATTAGGCAACAGTACAGCGAAGCTGTTTGTTTTACAAGCTTTTGTCGTTTCGAGAAATCACTACATTAAGCATTCGATGGTGATACACGACTGATGGCCAGGTTCTGATTTTCGAGTGAATAGAAGAGTCGCATCCGGCCACCGGACGGCTTTCGACGCAAAACAGCTGTACACACTCGTCCAACGTCCAGTGACTAACTGTTGCAACGAGAAAGTTAGCTTTAATTGTCGTGCAGATTGTCCGCTTTGACGTAAAATGCTAGAAATTTGCTGAACGCTCGGTTTGCGCCGCCCAAGAGTCATTCTGTTTCTGCGTTGCCAGCGTCTGTCGGCTAAATACAACTGTAGACTAAGCGCAAGCTTTTTCACCGCAAAAGTTGTACAGAGCCACACCGAAGGCTAAAATCGACTTTAAGGTCGAAGGTTAAAATCGACCCTAGAGCTTTGAAAACGACGTCACGAAATTTTCAAGACATCATCGAAGAAAATTACGGCGGCCAGATGCAACTCTTAGTACTAACTCTACTAATATTAGTACGTTAAGCATTCCAGTCGAGAGATCAGACGTTTTTTCGTCACCTAAGAGACCGGCCGATGCGTTTGCGACGCTGCGGAAAGAAAGAAGATGGCAAACCACAGGGTTGTTACCGTAACAAACCTCCGTGAGTACCTCCATCTCGAGTGGCTTTTGAAGAAACGTTCGTTTTAAACTCAAAGGGATGGTTGTTAAAGCTCACAAACGCCTGGTTAACGATTTTCTAACGGCAGAGACCGTGTTTACAATGGATACAGACCGATTAACTGAGCCCAAAGCGCAAGATCTATCAGAAAACTCCTCTAGGTCGATGCAAAGAGACGACTAGACACGTGCGTCTAAAGGCATTTTACAATTGAAGGACGCCCCTCGTGGGCCCTTTAACCTTAACACTAAACTCCTGCTTGATATCCTCGTCCCCAGGTTTCCAAACCGTAACCCCAACCCCCTCTAATCCTAACCCCCTTACCCTCTAACTCTCCCCTCTCAAAAAAACAAAAAAACATAAAAAAGAAAACAAAACGAAAAAAAAACTTGCTTCCCTCCTCCCTTTTAGCTCTAGGATGCAATACCTTTTTGCCGCCCTCCGCTAGAAGGGAGTAGGGAGTAACGAAAGCTTGACATCAAAGTAGCGTTTCGTATGAGATTTATTTGCCAAAATTTGAGCGTTTTTAAAAAAGCCAAGACTTCGTCAGAGGGGTTTCTTCTTTTCTCCTAAACCTATCGATCGATTAAAAATCTCAAAGCAAAGAAATTCAAAACAAAATACAAAAGCGGGAAGTTTTAGTTTCTGCACCACAAGCCAAGCACTAGTTCAAACTGGAGATAATAAAAGGAAATCGAATGATCTCACTTCTCAAACCACTGAGCTGCCATTGGTCGGCAGTTTCATGTTTGGAGACTATTGAGCTGCCATTGGTCGGCTGTTTAATCGTTGCGATTGGTCGGCAGTTTTATGGTTGGAGACCATTGAGAGATATAAAAGGCACTTTTTTTATTTTGAGCACAACATTAAACGCTTAATCGTTAGATGTTGTTATAATGACACCCTTAGAATGCCAAATTGAAAAAAAAACAAAAACAAAAACAAACAGAAAAAAAAAAAAGAAACCGAAACGGGCATTCTTTTAAGCATAACGTTAAAAGCTAAATCGTTAGAGGTTTTATTAAAAAGACACCTTTAGAATGCAAAAGACAAAAACGTAAAGTTTTGCTTTCCTGGCCACAAGCGATAAAATTGTTAGTAAAACCCAATGTTCGAGTACTCGAACAGGTCCGCTCAACCGTGGATAAAGGCGGAACTAACACACACTACCAACTAGTCACTGTGTTGGTCTGCTGAAATTACAACAGTCCATGAAAAGTATCTCGTAGAAAAGTCATAATTTTGGATCATGGGCGGGCTGCTCAAATGAGCACTCTGCCCAACTGAAACAAAGGAAAAAAAAAAAAGAAAAAAGAAAAAAGAAACCGAAACGGGCATTCTTTTGAGCATAACGTTAAAAGCTAAATCGTTAGATGTTTTATTAAAAAGGCACCTTTAGAATGCGATGTCCTAAAATATTTTCCTCGATATTTTAAAAATTAAACAAATACAAAACTTAGTCTCACAACTGGCGACAACTTTTAATAAGCAAACAAAGCAACAACCTTCCTTTCGAATTCTTTATATTTTAAACTAAGACGAACAAAGAAAAACAAAAACACAAACAAAAACAAAAACAAAACAGAAAAGGGAGAAAGAGTGAGTCGACTGATTTTGCTAAACTGCCTTAGACGAGAAGTCATAAACGTTTGCTGACATGTTAAGACATTTTAAGCCTTTGCTATTATCATGAGGCTTTTGCTCCACGAGCCAAAAAAGTACGCTAGAGTTGACAAACTGCATCGCGGTCAAAAAGTGTAATTACGCCAACACTTTTATCCGTTTTTAAGCATTTCGTTTTCGCACGAACAACAATTAAAGCAGCTCGTTGAGCTTAACGACGTTCGTATTTTTTTTCGAAGCCAAAACTTCGGCTATAAGTAGAATGAAGAGGCACTTCGAAAAACAACAAAGCTGTTCGCAGTCGATAGCAACGAGCGACAACATCTCTGCGAGTCTGGCATCAAGGTAAACAATTTTTTTTTACATTTTCATTTGTTAGTGCCACTTTTGTGTACATTATGTATTCAAAAATTTCTTGCTGACGCTAGATTTTTCGTTTTCAATGAACAACAGTTGCAACCTCTAGCCGTTTGCTAAAACAGCTTGCTAGGACAACCAAATCAATCATATGTTGTGAAAATTTCTTTTTGTTCAACTGACTAAGGCAGATCGAGCGAACGCTTTTTTTTTATAACTTGCTTGTATCATATTGCTATTAAGAAAACAGCGTTGTGTATCCTAAACGTGACATAATTGGCAATTATCCGTAACTAAAAATAAGATAGAAATTACAAACTTGATACCATATTTTAATTACTGTAACAAAACTAGACGTCATCGCGTGAGAAAAAAAATGTTTATGACACATAACCTCTTGTTTTGTTTTTGTTTTTATTATCTTATTTATTTATAATTTTTTTTCTTCACTTTTTCCTTTAATCTTTTTTCTTTCGTCCAAAAAGCGTTTTGAATTTGCCTCGCCACAAGCGATGAAATCGATAAAAAAACCTGCTCGGACATTCTCAATTCTCAACAACAAAAGCAATCAAAGGTCTAGCTTTAGAGCACGTGCGCCAACAGGTTGATGAAACCGTTCAAACATGCCCGATCGCTAGAATTTAAAAAAAAAAAACAAACCAGAAACGAACCAAAATATAAAAAAAAAAAACAAAAACAAAAAAGGACATCTCTAGAACGCTTAAGTTTTATAAAATATTTTCCTCTGCGTTTTTAACCAGCTAAACTGTCGTAAAGTTTTTTCGGTGCAGTTCATTTAAAAAACTTAGTTTTCAACTTTTAAACGTTTTAGACTTCTCGTTTAAGGCAGTCGAGAGAAATGAGTCGACTCACTCTCTCTCTCCCTTTTCGGTTTTGTTTTTGTTTATTTGTTTTTGTTTTTTCTTCGTTTGCCTTTGTTTGCTTTTCTAAAAGTTGTCGTGCCATGCGAGACTTAGCTTTTTTTTTTGCTCAAATTGAGCACAAGTGAGTTTCTAGTCTTGAAAGTGTGCAAAGTGTGGGCCAATCTGGTGGCTGGAGTGATGACACGTGAATGCTGGAAATTCCAGACATTGAGCGGATCCAGCGTACATAGAAAGAAAATGTAGCATTCACGTGGGTCTCTCCTAAGCGTGCCATTGGTCGGTCTGCTGTCCTTAAGTACCCCCCCTCCCCCCCTCAACGTCACGTTTGCTCAACTTTCTCGGTCTTTGGCGCCCAGAGAAAGCTTGAGGAAGGATAAAAAATGGCGAGGTTTCGGTACTGCGTTTTCTGTTTTTCTTATTTGTTTTTGTTTGTTTGCTTGTTTGTTTGTTTGTTTGTTAACTTATTTAATTTTATTTTTTTTTGTTTGTTTCGTTCGTTCGTTTGTTTGTTTGTTTCGTTTGCTTCGTTTGTTTTCCCTTCTTGATGGCACAAAACAGAAGCAAACAAGACTTTCGGTTATGTTCGGTTATATTCGGTTCAATAAAAGTTTGTTGGTTTCTGCACAACAGCAACAACAAAAGTCCCTATGTCCCTCAAAAGCAGTTTCTCCTCTGTCTTAAAGAAGAGCCTCTTTGTAATCGATCTTGTCTGAATGCAGCTCTCCTTTTGCCTACAGGTTTTTATTCCTAGCCTTTTGTTGTTGTTAGTGCCATTGACACTTGTGTCAGCCATGTTGTTGTTATTGTTATACTCTGTAAAAGCAGTTGTTGCTGTTGTACTTGTTTGTTGTTTCTAAAGACACTGTTGTTGCTGCTGTTAGTAATCACCCACTTGGCTTGTATTTTTGTTTTTTGTTTTTTGTTTTTTTGTTTTATTTATAAACACTCTCTGAGTAAGTGATGGTGTTGCTGTTGTTGTTGTTATAGCTGCAATGAGTGTTTGTTAATGTTCCCCCACTTGGCTTGTATTTTTGTTTTCTGTTTTGTTTTTTGTTCTTTTTGTTTTGTTTTTTTTTCTCAACACTCTCTGAGTAAGTGATGCTGTTGCTGTAGTCGTTGTTATAGTTGCAATGAGTGTTTGTTAATGTTCACCAACTTGGCTTGTTTATAATCTATTTTATTTTATCAACACTCTCTGAGTCAGTGATGGTGTTGCTGATGCTGTTGTCGTTATTATGCTTGCAATGGGAGTTGTTACTGTTCACCCACTTTGCTTGTTTTGTTTTTATTTCTTTATTTTATCAACACCCTTTGAGCCAGTGATGCTGTTGCTGTTGTTGTTGTTATAGTTGCAATGAGTGTTTGTTAATGTTCACCCACTTTGCTTGTGTTTTTGTTTTTGTTTATCAACACCCTTTGTGTCAGTGATGCTGTTGCTGTTGTTGTTGTTACAGTTGCAATGAGTGTTTGTTTATGTTCACCAACTTGGCTTGTTTATAATCTATTTTGTTTTATCAACACTCTCTGAGTCAGTGATGCTGATGCTGTTGTTGTTATTATGCTTGCAATAAGTGTTGTTAATGTTCATTCACTTTGCTTGTTTTGTTTGTGCTTTTGTTTTTGTTTATCAACACCCTTTGAGTCACTGATGCTGTTGCTGTTGGTGTTATTATAGTTGCAATGAGTGTTAATGTTCACCCACTTTGCTTGCTTGCTTTGTTTGTTTGTTGTTTTTTTTTTTTTTTTATCAACACCCTGTGAGTTAGTGATGCTGTTGCTGCTTCTGTTATTTTACTTGTATTTATAGTTGTTACTGTTCAGCCACTTTGCTTGTTTTTTAATCTGTTTTATTTTATCACCACTCTCTGAGTCAGTGATGATGTTGCTGATGTTGTTGTTGTTATTTTACTTGCAATGATAGCTGTTACTGTTCAGGCACTTTGCTTGTTTTGTTTGTTTGTTTGTTTGTTTTTTTTTTTTTTATCAATATCCTCTAAGTAAGTGATGCTGTTGCTGTTGTTGTTGTTATAGTTGCAATGAGTGTTTGTTAATGTTCCCCCACTTGGCTTGTACTTTTGTTTTCTGTTTTGTTTTTGTTTTTTTTTGTTTATTTTTTCTCAACACTCTCTGAGTAAGTGATGCTGTTGCTGTAGTCGTTGTTATAGTTGCAATGAGTGTTTGTTAATGTTCACAAACTTGGCATGTTTATAATCTATTTTATTTTATCAACACTCTCTGAGTCAGTGATGCTGATGCTGTTGTTGTTATTATGCTTGCAATAAGTGTTGTTAATGTTCACCCACTTTGCTTGTTTTGTTTGTGCTTTTGTTTTTGTTTATCAACATCCTTTGTGTCAGTGATGCTGTTGCTGTTGTTGTTGTTACAGTTGCAATGAGTGTTTGTTTATGTTCACCAACTTGGCTTGTTTATAATCTATTTTGTTTTATCAACACTCTCTGAGTCAGTGATGCTGATGCTGTTGTTGTTATTATGCTTGCAATAAGTGTTGTTAATGTTCACCCACTTTGCTTGTTTTGTTTGTGCTTTTGTTTTTGTTTATCAACACCCTTTGAGTCACTGATGCTGTTGCTGTTGGTGTTATTATAGTTGCAATGAGTGTTAATGTTCACCCACTTTGCTTGCTTGCTTGCTTTGTTTGTTTGTTGTTGTTGTTTTTTTTTATTTTTATCAACACCCTGTGAGTTAGTGATGCTGTTGCTGCTTTTGTTATTTTACTTGTATTTATAGTTGTTACTGTTCAGCCACTTTGCTTGTTTTTTAATCTGTTTTATTTTATCACCACTCTCTGAGTCAGTGATGATGTTGCTGATGCTGTTGTTGTTATTTTACTTGCAATGATAGCTGTTACTGTTCAGCCACTTTGCTTGTTTTGTTTGTTTTTTTTTGTTTGTTTGTTTGTTTGTTTTATCAATATCCTCTGAGTCAGTGATGCTGTTGCTGATGCTGTTGTTGTTGTTATTATGCTTTCAATGAGAGCTGTTACTGTTCACCCACTTTGTTTGTTTATAATCTATTTTATTTTATTAATACTCTCTGAGTCAGTGATGCTGATGCTGATGCTGTTGTTGTTATTATGCTTGCAATGAGAGTTGTTACTGTTCACCCAATATGCTTGTTTATTATCTATTTTGTTTTGTCAACACTCTCTGAGTCAGTGGTGCTGATGCTGATGCTGTTGTTGTTATTATGCTTGCAATGAGAGTTGTTTCTGTTCACCCACTTTGCTTGTTTTGTTTTTTCATTTGTTTTTTCATTTGTTTTTTGTTTTGTTTTTTCATTTGTTTGTTTTTTTATCAATACCCTCTGAGTCAGTGATGCTGTTGCTGATGCTGTTGCTGTTTTTGTTGTTGTTGTTGTTATACATGCAATGATTGTTGTTACTGTTCAGCCACATTGCTTGTTTTTTTAATCTGTTTTGTTTTGCCAACACTCTCTGAGTCAGTGATGCTGATGCTGATGCTGTTGTTGTTGTTATACATGCAATGATTGTTGTTACTGTTCAGCCACATTGCTTGTTTTTTTAATCTGTTTTGTTTTGTCAACACTCTCTGAGTCAGTGATGCTGATGCTGTTGTTATTATGCTTGCAATGAGAGTTGTTACTGTTGTAGTTATGTCTGTCATTTGTCCTTGTTAGCAAGTTCTATTTGCCCTCTCTTGCCTTTTTTCAACACAGTTTCTTTCTTTGAGTCATATGGTTGCGAGATCCTCTCAAACTCCATCTCTTTATTTATTTGTTTCTTTTCTTTTTTTTTTTTTTTTTTTTTCTCATTCTCCTTCTCATAATAGCAATCACTGCTGCCACCATGCATGTAATGCTAGTTGCTCTCATTCTTTTTCATTTGCTAGTGGAAACTTTGTTTCTTCTTGTTGCTCTCTTTTCTTTCTTTTTTTCTCTTTTGCAGAGGATTCGAAAAAACACAGCTCTTCCCTGCAGTTGTAAACATTCCAGGATTGGATGCAGGCAGAAGAAAAAAACTCTCACTAACTGTTTTCTTTTTTTTTAGCATAAACCGTTGCAAACAAACACCTGAACATGTCTTCTTCACAAGAAAACAACACTGTTGTTGCCCCTTCTCCGAACTCTAAAGCAAAACAAAAGAAAAGAAAGCAGTCACAAGAACAGAGAGGCTTAAAGCTCAAAAACAAAGTCAGGGCCGCATTAGTTGCAGCGTGTGGGTCCGTAAACAGGGTTGTACCTTTCTATGGTACCAAGAAGAGGTACGCTGTTAGCTGTCCGATGCCTTTGTGCAAACATTCGTCCACAAGCATTAAAAGACACTTGACTAAAAAAGATCATTCTTGGACTTTGGATGAAGCTTCCATCTTTTACTCTGCAATGGTCAGGAAGTTTCAGCATGCTCGTCTCGAACGCAAGTCCGGCTGTCCAAAACCTTACCCCTGTTTGCAATGTTGGAAGTATTACGACCGACTGGACATACACTTGAAAGAGACTCATTTCTACGATTCCAAGACGATCAAACAAAAGATTGCAGAGGCAAAGCGATACGACAACGAGAAGCTCTATGTCCCTCAATTTATTCGACCTGCCTTCTTTGGTATTAAGCCAGTAGCTGAACAAGCGTCTGCATCAGGCTCTGCATCCTCTGCTCCTGGGCCTTCCTCGTCTTTTTCTTCTCCGGTTCTTTCCTCTGATCCTCTTTTAAGCTTGCCCTCACCAGTTGCTGGTTCGTCCGAGGCTCCTTCTGCAAACCACTGCACCTCTGTAGAAAACAAAGAGCTGAAAACCGAATCCGTCCTTGACTCTGATTTCGATTCCTTAGAGCACTTGGTTTCCAGCTCCTATGTCTTGACCGAAGAAAAGAGACTCTTGTTTCAGTTGGACAAAGATGCTTTTCACTTTTATTACCAGTCAGCAGATGAGCTCTTCAGAGACTTTGAAAAGTGGCTTGTGGTAGCCAACAACAACACTTGGTCACAAGCAAAGATCTACAAAAATGCAGTTGTGGAAATATTGACTTGTTGTGACAGCACGTTGACGCTGCACCCAAACGCCCTCACCAATTCCAATGTTTTGGAGGATAGATACTTCTCCTTGCACTTTAAGAAAATTCAGCTCAATTCCAAGCTGAGTGAACTTGACCAAACAAAAGCCATGTCTTGTCACACGTTGTACAACCGCCTTGTCTCCCTTTGTCTCCTGTTTCGTTTCAGTGAAGCCAGGAACGTCTATTTCGGACTTTCTCATGAGGCCATCCGACGTTTGCGCTGCAAGGTGGATGAGTTGCGAAAAGTGCTGAGGCCCTTTCGTTCTTTGAGGAGGAGCCTTGTGAAAAGAAGAAAAAGCATCAACATCATCAATGTCAGTTTGCTGACCGAATATGGCAAGTCTGCATACGTAAGAGACTTAGTGGAATCGATTAGAAAGCCGTCTCTTACACCGACTAGAGACAATGCTGTGTCTCTACGAAACCATCTTCTGCTCTCTGTCACTGTAATTAACAGTTTAAGAAAATCTAACATTGCTCTTTTAAACATTAGAGACTACATGGCTGCTGAGAAGAGTGAGTGTGGATATTGCATTGTGCAAGAGCGCTACAAAACAGCATACAAGTACGGAGCCAAAAACATTCTAGTGCCGAACGACTTGAATGTGTTGATCGATATTTATTTGCTGAGATACAGAGACCTTCTCGTCAACGACTCTCACTACATGGCTGCAGACACCAAGACTGTTTTGGAGTTGAGCGACTGCTACAGGCCCCTTTTTCCTTCGGTGAGAGCCAACAAAGACGAAGGTGTGACACTCGGTGCAACTAGAGTGCCTGTTTACCAGATGGGTTCCTCTGCTATCACCTCTAGCCAGACGTCCTGCTTCAGAAAAAGCCAAGTAAACATTCCCATGAAGCGTCTTACTGCCACTTGCATTCGCGGTTCGATAGCCACTTACTTTGCCAACAACAGCAAAGAAGATCGCGAGCGGTTTGCTACACTCTACATGAAGCACAGCAGACACACAATGGATAGCTTTTATGTGTCCCAGTGGAACGCTGCAGAGGAGTTGCGCTTTGCCCTGGGCATCGGACAGTCCTTCGGAGTCATAGAGTCTTTGACTGTTGAAAAGTCTGAGAGACCACCAAAGGAGGAGAAGGATGTGATGGACTGGCTCCGAACTAATGCAGAGGAGTACGGTTTTCATGATGTTGAGGACATTTTTGAGGAAGATTCAGACTCCGGTTCTGACTCTGAAGAATGTGCTGCTACTTTCGGTTGTACCACAGTGGTTCTATTTTCTCCAGCTGTAGAAAACAATGCTCCTTTAGAGGACAGCAACGAACATGTTGTAGATTTCTTGTGTGAACCTACCTCAACTCCTGTTTCGTCTGTTCCTTCTGAACAAACAATCGCTGGTCCAGTTCTTGAACTATCCCCTGCTCCTGCACAACTAGTTCCTAATGAACAAGCTGTTTGTATGGATGTAGATCAGACTCTAGCTGTTCCTGTCGGCACAGCTTGTTCTCCTCTTGCATTAACATTATTTCCTGATGAACCGGATTTTATTGAACACCATGCACAACTTTCTCCAGTTTACTTTAGTGAGCAAGTGGTTGCCAAACTTGTTTCTGCTGCTCCTGCTCAACAAGTTGCTTTCAGTCCTTCAAAAGAGGTCTTTTCTGTTCTGCTGGAAACAGTGTCTAATGTTGCTTCACAGCAAGATAATCTAATGGCTGTCACACGTGTTTTCCATGCTCCTCCTGAAGCTGCTCTTCTTGAACCTGCTCTTCTTGAACCTGCTCTTCTTGAACCTGCTCTTCTTGAACCTGCTCTTCTTGAACCTTCTCATAAGCAAGTGGTTGCCAAACCTGTTCATGTTGCTCCTTCTCTGCAAGTTGTTTTTAATCCTTCAAAAGAGGTCTTTTCTGTTCCTCTGGCTCCTAATCTTGTTGCTCGTCAGCAAACGATGGCCAAACCCAGTTTGTTTCTTTCAGCTGTTCCAGTCCAACAGGCTGGTACTGTTCTTGAAAAACAGCCCTCACCTGGTGCTGTTCAATCTGTTGGTAGTCTATTTAGCCAAAGTCTTGCTTGTACATCCAGAGGTAAATTCTTTTTGATTTTTGATTTTTATGCAAATCTCAACACGCTTTCAAAAAATAAAAATGCCCAAATTAACTCCTTGCCCTATTGTTATTGTTAAAGCTGTAAAAAAAAAAAAAAAAGAAAAACAATAAAAAAAACAAAAAAAAAAACAAAAAAAACAACACAGAAGTGTGTATGTATTTGTTGCAGGACTAATTCTGTGATTGCTTAAATGTTTATACAAGTGAATGATACTAAAACTGATTATGTTTTAGAAGTAAAAGATCCAAGAAGAAAAAAAATCAAGTTGGAAATGCCATCTTTCACTGAAGAACACATCGGTAATGTAAAACCTAATTTATACAAACATATATAAACACAAACCTCTTCTTGCACAATTTCAGATGGTTAACTGTTAACAAAAACTAGCCATCATTGCTAAGTGCACTTTTAGAAAGTTGTGTCTACCCGATTTCTAATGATGAAGTTAGAAACATCACCGTTAGAAATCATGCACAGCTTGTTATTATCTCTAACACTTAGAAACTGTTGATGGTTTTTTTATGAATTAGAAAAATGAACATGGTTTTATTTTATTTCAGGATCAACTCAGCCAAGAACAAAGGAAAACAAAGCAGAAGTTAGCCAATGCCAATTAGGTAATCTTTCAAAAACCAGTTGTTGCTATCAGTGCAAACAATAAGGTCAACAAAAAAAACAAATAAAAAAACAAAATTAATCTTGTCATGCTTCAGAACCAAATGAATATTCGATTTAATCTCTTTGTGTTATGACTTGAGTTTGTAAAATTTTAGATGAAATAGTTGAAAAGCTGAATGCCTGCCCTGGCCACAACGAATGGTTCAACACCAGAAGTTTTCCTCGATGTGCAGCTTTAGTGTTGGCATACATCTTGCAAGACGTGTTTACAGATGTAAGCTCAAGTTGCTCGTACAAAGATTACCTTGGCATCTTGGCAAATCATAGCAGTGACAAGCTCATTCATGTCTTGCAAAAGTACTCCTACCGAAGCCATATTAAAGACAAAATTAAAAACATGAAGCTAAAAATTCAAAAAGAGGGTAGTTTAGAAAAGTTTGTTCAATATGGCAATATAGTGAGACCGTTTATGTAGTTTAGAAAAGTTTGTTCAGTTTGGCAATAAAGATGGGCCTTTTGTGTAGTTTGTTTTCTCTATGCTTTTGCAAATATATTTATCTGTTTTGCTAAATACATAATAAACAAGAAGTTCTGTTAAACTGTTCTCACATTTCTTATTTAAAGATAGTTCAAACTTTTTTTATCTTTAAAAAAAAAAAAAGTCGTTTTGTTATTCTGTTAACACTTTTAATAGAGTTGCATTTAGAATTATTTCTGATGTTTTTAAGAGTTTGTTAAAAAGCAAATTAATATTTTCTGTGATGTTAAACTGCATAAGTGAAATTTAAAAAAGGAAAACTGCTCCAACCATTTTTCGGAAAAAGAAATCAAAAAGTTCCTTATTTTAAAAGATCTAGACATCCATTTCTTCTTCAGCAAAATAGCGAGGCTTTTTTTATGAACTCTTACTCTCTATTTTTTCATATATTTACACAAAGGATTTTATTTAGTTCAATGTAAACATACATAGAAGTATATTATGTTTTTTTTTGTTTGTTTTTTTTATGCAGTCTAACTTTTGTTTCACTTCTATTTTATTTTACGTTTATCTTGTATTTTATCATGCCTTATTGGTTTTTGCGTTTTGTGATGTCAAGCTGCGTAAGTTAAACTTAAAAGAGGAAAACTACGCTAACTTTTCTTTGAAAAAATATTCAAAAAGTACCTTAAACAAAAGAGAAAGCACACCAATTTAAAAAGTTGTATCTTGCCATCCAATTCTTCTTCTGCAAAGTAGCGAGGCTTTTTATGCACTTTTGCTCTCTAACTTAACTCTATTTACGCAAAGGGTTTTATTTCAATGTAGAGACGTATAAAAGAATACTTTGTTAAAAATAATGTTAAAGGAGTTGCGTAAAAAAAACGTCTGAATAAACTTTCTTTGCAAAAAAAAAAAAACAACTAAGAAACAAGCGCGCCTAAGAAAAACCAGATCGCGATTCACTAAGTCAATAGACGAAAGAAACAAACTTTAAAAGGTATTTCTAGACAACAAATTCTATTTTTGGCAATGCAGTTTTTGTATTTATGCAACCTAATTTTGGTTTCACTTCTACTTTATTTTACGTTTACCTTGTATTTTGTCTTGCCTTTTTGTGTTTTGTGATGTCAAGCTACATAATCTAAACTTAAAAGAGGAAAACTAGGCTAGTAGAATATTATGTTGTTAGTTTTTTATGCAGCCTAACTTTAGTTTCATCTATATTTTATTTTGCGTTTATCTTATATTTTATCTTGTCTTTTTGAGTTTTGTACTTTGTGATGTCAAGCTACATTAGCTAAACTTCAAAGAGGAAAACTACGCTAAACTATTTTTGAAAAACTATTCAAAAACTACCTTTAACAAAGTAGCGAGGCTTTTTATGCACTTTTACTCTCTAACATACCTACATTTGCCCAAAGGATTTTATTTAATTCAATATAAACATGCCTAGTAGATTATTATGTTATTAGTTTTTTATGCAGTCTAACTTTAGTTTCATCTATATTATGTTTTAGGTTTATCTTATATTTTGTTTTATCTTTTTGAGTTTTGTGTTTTGTGATGCCGAGAATTTTAAGCTAAACTTAAAAGAGGAATGCTACGCTAACCTTTCTTTGAAAAACTATTCAAAAACTACCTTTAACAAAGTAGCGAGGCTTTTTACGCACTTTTACTGTCTAACGTACCTACATTTGCCCAAAGGATTTTATTTAATTCAATTTAAACATGCCTAGTAGATTATTTTGTTGTTAGTTTTTTATGCAGCCTAACTCTAGTCTCATCTATATTATGTTTTAGGTTTATCTTATATTTTGTTTTATCTTTTTGAGTTTTGTGTTTTGTGATGCCGAGAATTTTAAGCTAAACTTAAAAGAGGAATATTACGCTAACCTTTCTTAGAAAAACTATTCAAAAACTACCTTTAATAAAGTAGCGAGGCTAGTAGATTATTATGTTGTTAGTTTTTTATGCAGCCTAACTTTAGTCTCATCTATATTATGTTTTAGGTTTATCTTATATTTTATCTTATCTTTTTGAGTTTTGTGTTTTGTGATGCCGAGAATTTTAAGCTAAACTTAAAAGAGGAATGCTACGCTAACCTTTCTTAGAAAAACTATTCAAAAACTACCTTTAAGAAAGTAGCGAGGCTTTTTACGCACTTTTACTGTCTAACGTACCTACATTTGCCCAAAGGATTTTATTTAATTCAATTTAAACATGACTAGCAGATTATTTTGTTGTTAGTTTTTTATGCAGCCTAACTTTAGTCTCATCTATATTATGTTTTAGGTTTATCTTACATTTTATCTTATCTTTTTGAGTTTTGTGTTTTGTGATGCCGAGAATTTTAAGCTAAACTTAAAAGAGGAATGCTACGCTAACCTTTCTTTGAAAAACTATTCAAAAACTACCTTTAACAAAGTAGCGAGGCTTTTTACGCACTTTTACTGTCTAATGTACCTACATTTGCCCAAAGGATTTTATTTAATTCAATTTAAACATGCCTAGTAGATTATTTTGTTGTTAGTTTTTTATGCAGCCTAACTTTAGTCTCATCTATATTATGTTTTAGGTTTATCTTATATTTTATCCTATCTTTTTGAGTTTTGTGTTTTGTGATGCCGAGAATTTTAAGCTAAACTTAAAAGAGGAAAGCTACGCTAACCTTTCTTTGAAAAACTATTCAAAATCTACTTTGAGATAATCTAGATTTAAAAGAGGAACACTACGCTAATTTTGCGTTGAAAAAACTTTCGAAAACTACTTTATTCGATAGAGATAGCACACAAATTTAAAAAATTGTATCTAGTCATCCACTTCTACAGCAAAGTAGCGAGGCTTTTTTTGCACTTTTATTCTCTAACATACCTATATTTGCGCAAAGGATTTTATTTAACTCAATGTAAACATACATAGAAGAGCATTGTTACCCGTTTATTTCATGCAGCCTAACTTTAGTTTCATCTATATTTTATATTGCGCTAACTTTATATTTTATCTTGCCTTTGTTAGTTTTGTGTTTTGTTATGTCAAGTTTCATAATCCAATCTTAAAAGAGGAAAACTGCGCTAATTTTTCATTGAAAAAGTACTCAAAAAGGACCTAAATCGATATAGATAGCTCACGATTTTAAAAAGTTGCATATAGTCATCTTCTTCAGCAAAGTATCGAGGCTTTTTATGGTTTTTTATAACTCTCTTATTTACCCAAATTTGCGCAAAGGACTTTACTTAATTCAACTTAAACATGCCTAGTAGATTATTAAGTTGTTGGTTTTTTATGCAGCCTAACTTTAGTTTCATTTATATTTTATTTTACGTTTATCTGATATTTTATCTTTTCTTTTTGTGTGTTGTTTTGTCAAGCTACATAAGCTAAACTTAAAAGTGGAAAACTACGCTAACCTTTCTTTGAAAATCTATTCAAAAACTGCCTTAGACATAAGCTAGATTAAAAAGAGGAAGACTACGCTATTTTTGCTTTAAAAAAACTTTCGAAAAATACCTTAATCCATTGAGATAGTGCACGAATTTATAAAGTTGTATTTAGTCATTCACTTCTTCTATAGCAAAGTAGCGAGGCTTTTTATGCACTTTTGCGTTCTAATTTATCTGTTTACGCAAATGGTTTTTGTTTATTTCTATGTAATGATATACAAAAGAGTATTTTGTTAAAGATTATGCTGCAGGAGCTGCGTAAAAAAACTCTGGTGACCTTTCCTTAAGAAAAAAGCAACTGAGAGACATGTGCGCCTTAGAAAATTCAAATCGCGATTCACCAAATTAAAAGACGAAAAGAACGAACTTTAAAAGCTCTCACTAGACATTTGTGTTTATGATAGGCAATGCAGTTTTTGATTTTATGCAGCCTAACACTTGTTTCATCTATATCTTATTTTACGTTTATCTTATACTTTATCTTGAGTTTAGTATTTTGTGATGTCATGCTAAATAAGCTAAACTTTGCTAATTTTTATTTGAAAAATTATTCAAAAACTACCTTAAACATAAGCTAGATCTAAAAGAGGAAAACTACGCTAACATTTCTTTGAAAAAATATTCTAAAACTACCTTAAACATAAGCTAGATCTAAAAGAGGAAAACTACGTTAACTTTTCTTTGAAAAAATATTCAAAAACTACCTTTAAACATGATTTAAATTTAAAAAAGGAAAACTACGCTAACATTTCTTTGAAAAAACATTCAAAAACTACCTTTAAACATGATTTAAATTTAAAAAAGGAAAACTACGCTAACATTTCTTTGAAAAAATATTCAAAAAGTACCTTAATCGAAAGAGATAGCACACGAATTTAAAAAGTTGCATCTAGTCATCCTTTTCTTCTTCATCAAAGTAGCGAGGCGTTTATGCACTTTTTATTCTCTAATTTATCTCTACTTACGCAAATGGCTTTTGTTTATTTCAATGTAAAAATTTTCAAAAGAGTATTTTGTTAAAGATTATGCTGCAGGAGCTGTGTAAAAAAACTCTGGTGACCTTTCCTTAAGAAAAAGCAACTAAAATAGATGTGCGCCGAAGAAAATCCAAATTGCGATTTACTAAATTAAAAGACAAAAACAACAAACTTTAAAAGTGAAACCATTTTTACAAGTGTATTTTGTAAAGATGAAATGTTCTTATTACATTTTAACGTTACGAAAAGGATTTTCTTCAGTTCAAATATTTATTACAATTTAAAGTGTTAAATAATATTTCAGAGTTAGTTACAGAAACGACCTAAAACGCCTGTTATATTAAGTTAAACGAACAAAATAGATAAAAAAAGAAAAAAAGAAAAGAAATAGAAATTGAGGAAAAATAAAAACAAGAACTTCTAAGAAAGAGCTCTTCTTTTTATTTTTCAGATTTTAGATGCTTAATTCCTTGAATGAAAAGTTGAACTGACCCACTACTAAGGTTGTTCCTAGCCTTCCGTTCTCAAACTAGGCAATTCTGAGAGGCTGTTTGATTAAGTACCGTTGATAGTAGTATCGCACGTAAGAGACTTCTAAAACTCTGATTATTAATTCCTTGAATGAAGAGATGACTTCATACTCACTAACGAGGTTGTTCTTAGCCATCCGTTCTCAAACTAAGCAAAACAGTGAAGTTGTTTGATTAAGTATCGTAGTTTGCTGATTTGCACGTGCACCATTGGCGAAACTGTGATGCTTGGTTCCTTGATTGGATTGAAGAAGCTCATCACCATGCTTTTTACAAGCTGTCCGTTGTTATGTTTTGCAATTCAGTGGTTCTGTTTTGCAATTCATTTTCTGTTTGTTTAAGTATCATCGATGGTGGTGTCGTGCATGCAAACTTTCCGAAACTCTGATGCTTGTTTTTCTTGAATGGAGAGATGAGCTTAAACTTTAGGTGACTTTTAAAACTGCAGTAATTAGTGCCTCGAATGGAAATACGAACTCATTCATTACAGACCAAGGTTGTTCCTGGCCAGGTTCTGATTTTCGAGTGAAAAGAAGAGTCGCATCCGGCCACCGGTCGGCTTTCGACGCAAAACAGCTGTACACACTCGTCCAACGTCCGGTGACTAACTGTTGCAACGAGAAAGTTAGCTTTATTTGTCGTGCAGATTGTCCGCTTTGACGTAAAATGCGACAAGTTTGCTGAACGCTCGGTTTGCGCCGCCCAAGAGTCATTCTGTTTCTGCGTTGCCAGCGTCTGTCGGCTAAATACAACTGTAGAACTCCGCGCAACCTTTTTCACCGCTAAAGTTGTACAGAGCCACACCGAAGGCTAAAATCGACTTTAAGGTCGAAGGTTAAAATCGACCCTAGAGCTTTGAAAACGACGTCACGAAATTTTCAAGACATCATCGAAGAAAATTACGGCGGCCAGATGCAACTCTTAGTACTAACTCTACTAATATTAGTACGTTAAGCATTCCAGTCGAGAGATCAGACGTTTTTTCGTCACCTAAGAGACCGGCCGATGCGTTTGCGACGCTGCGGAAAGAAAGAAGATGGCAAACCACAGGGTTGTTACCGTAACAAACCTCCGTGAGTACCTCCATCTCGAGTGGCTTTTGGGGAAACGTTCGTTTTAAACTCAAAGGGATGGTTGTTAAAGCTCACAAACGCCTGGTTAACGATTTTCTAACGGCAGAGACCGTGTTTACAATGGATGCAGGCCGTTTGCCCGAGCCCAAAGCGCAAGACCTTTCGGAGAACTCCTCTAGGTCGATGCAACGTAACTACTAGACGCGTGCACCTAGCGGCACGTTACAACCGAAGGACGCCCCTCGTGGACACTAAACTCCTGCTTGATATCCTCGTCCCCAGGTTTCCAAACCGTAACCCCAACCCCTTCTAATCCTAACCCCCTTACCCTCTAACTCTCCCCCCTCAAAAAAAAAAAAAAACATAAAAAAGCAAACAAAACGAAAAAAAAACTTGCTTCCCTCCTCCCTTTTAGCTCTAGGATGCAATACCTTTTTGCCACCCTCCGCTAGAAGGGAGTAGGGAGTAAGGAAAACTTGACATCAAAGTAGCGTTTCGTATGAGATTTATTTGCCAAAATTTGAGCGTTTTTAAAAAAGCCAAGACTTCGTCAGAGGGGTTTCTTCTTTTCTCCTAAAGCTATCGTTCGATTAAAAATCTCAAAGCAAAGAAATTCAAAACAAAATACAAAAGCGGGAAGTTTTAGTTTCTGCACCACAAGCCAAGCACTAGTTCAAACTGGAGATAATAAAAGGAAATCGAATGATCTCACTTCTCAAACCACTGAGCTGCCATTGGTCGGCAGTTTCATGTTTGGAGACTATTGAGCTGCCATTGGTCGGCTGTTTAATCGTTGCGATTGGTCGGCAGTTTTATGGTTGGAGACCATTGAGAGATATAAAAGGCACTTTTTTTATTTTGAGCACAACATTAAACGCTTAATCGTTAGATGTTGTTATAATGACACCCTTAGAATGCCGAATTGAAAAAAAAACAAAAACAAAAACAAACAGAAAAAAAAAAAAGAAACCGAAACGGGCATTCTTTTAAGCATAACGTTAAAAGCTAAATCGTTAGAGGTTTTATTAAAAAGACACCTTTAGAATGCAAAAGACAAAAACGTAAAGTTTTGCTTTCCTGGCCACAAGCGATAAAATTGTTAGTAAAACCCAATGTTCGAGTACTCGAACAGGTCCGCTCAACCGTGGATAAAGGCGGAACTAACACACACTACCAACTAGTCACTGTGTTGGTCTGCTGAAATTACAACAGTCCATGAAAAGTATCTCGTAGAAAAGTCATAATTTTGGATCATGGGCGGGCTGCTCAAATGAGCACTCTGCCCAACTGAAACAAAGGAAAAAAAAAAAAGAAAAAAGAAAAAAGAAACCGAAACGGGCATTCTTTTGAGCATAACGTTAAAAGCTAAATCGTTAGATGTTTTATTAAAAAGGCACCTTTAGAATGCGATGTCCTAAAATATTTTCCTCGATATTTTAAAAATTAAACAAATACAAAACTTAGTCTCACAACTGGCGACAACTTTTAATAAGCAAACAAAGCAACAACCTTCCTTTCGAATTCTTTATATTTTAAACTAAGACGAACAAAGAAAAACAAAAACACAAACAAAAACAAAAACAAAACAGAAAAGGGAGAAAGAGTGAGTCGACTGATTTTGCTAAACTGCCTTAGACGAGAAGTCATAAACGTTTGCTGACATGTTAAGACATTTTAAGCCTTTGCTATTATCATGAGGCTTTTGCTCCACGAGCCAAAAAAGTACGCTAGAGTTGACAAACTGCATCGCGGTCAAAAAGTGTAATTACGCCAACACTTTTATCCGTTTTTAAGCATTTCGTTTTCGCACGAACAACAATTAAAGCAGCTCGTTGAGCTTAACGACGTTCGTATTTTTTTTCGAAGCCAAAACTTCGGCTATAAGTAGAATGAAGAGGCACTTCGAAAAACAACAAAGCTGTTCGCAGTCGATAGCAACGAGCGACAACATCTCTGCGAGTCTGGCATCAAGGTAAACAATTTTTTTTTACATTTTCATTTGTTAGTGCCACTTTTGTGTACATTATGTATTCAAAAATTTCTTGCTGACGCTAGATTTTTCGTTTTCAATGAACAACAGTTGCAACCTCTAGCCGTTTGCTAAAACAGCTTGCTAGGACAACCAAATCAATCATATGTTGTGAAAATTTCTTTTTGTTCAACTGACTAAGGCAGATCGAGCGAACGCTTTTTTTTTATAACTTGCTTGTATCATATTGCTATTAAGAAAACAGCGTTGTGTATCCTAAACGTGACATAATTGGCAATTATCCGTAACTAAAAATAAGATAGAAATTACAAACTTGATACCATATTTTAATTACTGTAACAAAACTAGACGTCATCGCGTGAGAAAAAAAATGTTTATGACACATAACCTCTTGTTTTGTTTTTGTTTTTATTATCTTATTTATTTATAATTTTTTTTCTTCACTTTTTCCTTTAATCTTTTTTCTTTCGTCCAAAAAGCGTTTTGAATTTGCCTCGCCACAAGCGATGAAATCGATAAAAAAACCTGCTCGGACATTCTCAATTCTCAACAACAAAAGCAATCAAAGGTCTAGCTTTAGAGCACGTGCGCCAACAGGTTGATGAAACCGTTCAAACATGCCCGATCGCTAGAATTTAAAAAAAAAAAACAAACCAGAAACGAACCAAAATATAAAAAAAAAAAACAAAAACAAAAAAGGACATCTCTAGAACGCTTAAGTTTTATAAAATATTTTCCTCTGCGTTTTTAACCAGCTAAACTGTCGTAAAGTTTTTTCGGTGCAGTTCATTTAAAAAACTTAGTTTTCAACTTTTAAACGTTTTAGACTTCTCGTTTAAGGCAGTCGAGAGAAATGAGTCGACTCACTCTCTCTCTCCCTTTTCGGTTTTGTTTTTGTTTATTTGTTTTTGTTTTTTCTTCGTTTGCCTTTGTTTGCTTTTCTAAAAGTTGTCGTGCCATGCGAGACTTAGCTTTTTTTTTTGCTCAAATTGAGCACAAGTGAGTTTCTAGTCTTGAAAGTGTGCAAAGTGTGGGCCAATCTGGTGGCTGGAGTGATGACACGTGAATGCTGGAAATTCCAGACATTGAGCGGATCCAGCGTACATAGAAAGAAAATGTAGCATTCACGTGGGTCTCTCCTAAGCGTGCCATTGGTCGGTCTGCTGTCCTTAAGTACCCCCCCTCCCCCCCTCAACGTCACGTTTGCTCAACTTTCTCGGTCTTTGGCGCCCAGAGAAAGCTTGAGGAAGGATAAAAAATGGCGAGGTTTCGGTACTGCGTTTTCTGTTTTTCTTATTTGTTTTTGTTTGTTTGCTTGTTTGTTTGTTTGTTTGTTAACTTATTTAATTTTATTTTTTTTTGTTTGTTTCGTTCGTTCGTTTGTTTGTTTGTTTCGTTTGCTTCGTTTGTTTTCCCTTCTTGATGGCACAAAACAGAAGCAAACAAGACTTTCGGTTATGTTCGGTTATATTCGGTTCAATAAAAGTTTGTTGGTTTCTGCACAACAGCAACAACAAAAGTCCCTATGTCCCTCAAAAGCAGTTTCTCCTCTGTCTTAAAGAAGAGCCTCTTTGTAATCGATCTTGTCTGAATGCAGCTCTCCTTTTGCCTACAGGTTTTTATTCCTAGCCTTTTGTTGTTGTTAGTGCCATTGACACTTGTGTCAGCCATGTTGTTGTTATTGTTATACTCTGTAAAAGCAGTTGTTGCTGTTGTACTTGTTTGTTGTTTCTAAAGACACTGTTGTTGCTGCTGTTAGTAATCACCCACTTGGCTTGTATTTTTGTTTTTTGTTTTTTGTTTTTTTGTTTTATTTATAAACACTCTCTGAGTAAGTGATGGTGTTGCTGTTGTTGTTGTTATAGCTGCAATGAGTGTTTGTTAATGTTCCCCCACTTGGCTTGTATTTTTGTTTTCTGTTTTGTTTTTTGTTCTTTTTGTTTTGTTTTTTTTTCTCAACACTCTCTGAGTAAGTGATGCTGTTGCTGTAGTCGTTGTTATAGTTGCAATGAGTGTTTGTTAATGTTCACCAACTTGGCTTGTTTATAATCTATTTTATTTTATCAACACTCTCTGAGTCAGTGATGGTGTTGCTGATGCTGTTGTCGTTATTATGCTTGCAATGGGAGTTGTTACTGTTCACCCACTTTGCTTGTTTTGTTTTTATTTCTTTATTTTATCAACACCCTTTGAGCCAGTGATGCTGTTGCTGTTGTTGTTGTTATAGTTGCAATGAGTGTTTGTTAATGTTCACCCACTTTGCTTGTGTTTTTGTTTTTGTTTATCAACACCCTTTGTGTCAGTGATGCTGTTGCTGTTGTTGTTGTTACAGTTGCAATGAGTGTTTGTTTATGTTCACCAACTTGGCTTGTTTATAATCTATTTTGTTTTATCAACACTCTCTGAGTCAGTGATGCTGATGCTGTTGTTGTTATTATGCTTGCAATAAGTGTTGTTAATGTTCATTCACTTTGCTTGTTTTGTTTGTGCTTTTGTTTTTGTTTATCAACACCCTTTGAGTCACTGATGCTGTTGCTGTTGGTGTTATTATAGTTGCAATGAGTGTTAATGTTCACCCACTTTGCTTGCTTGCTTTGTTTGTTTGTTGTTTTTTTTTTTTTTTTATCAACACCCTGTGAGTTAGTGATGCTGTTGCTGCTTCTGTTATTTTACTTGTATTTATAGTTGTTACTGTTCAGCCACTTTGCTTGTTTTTTAATCTGTTTTATTTTATCACCACTCTCTGAGTCAGTGATGATGTTGCTGATGTTGTTGTTGTTATTTTACTTGCAATGATAGCTGTTACTGTTCAGGCACTTTGCTTGTTTTGTTTGTTTGTTTGTTTGTTTTTTTTTTTTTTATCAATATCCTCTAAGTAAGTGATGCTGTTGCTGTTGTTGTTGTTATAGTTGCAATGAGTGTTTGTTAATGTTCCCCCACTTGGCTTGTACTTTTGTTTTCTGTTTTGTTTTTGTTTTTTTTTGTTTATTTTTTCTCAACACTCTCTGAGTAAGTGATGCTGTTGCTGTAGTCGTTGTTATAGTTGCAATGAGTGTTTGTTAATGTTCACAAACTTGGCATGTTTATAATCTATTTTATTTTATCAACACTCTCTGAGTCAGTGATGCTGATGCTGTTGTTGTTATTATGCTTGCAATAAGTGTTGTTAATGTTCACCCACTTTGCTTGTTTTGTTTGTGCTTTTGTTTTTGTTTATCAACATCCTTTGAGCCAGTGATGCTGTTGCTGTTGTTGTTGTTACAGTTGCAATGAGTGTTTGTTTATGTTCACCAACTTGGCTTGTTTATAATCTATTTTGTTTTATCAACACTCTCTGAGTCAGTGATGCTGATGCTGTTGTTGTTATTATGCTTGCAATAAGTGTTGTTAATGTTCACCCACTTTGCTTGTTTTGTTTGTGCTTTTGTTTTTGTTTATCAACACCCTTTGAGTCACTGATGCTGTTGCTGTTGGTGTTATTATAGTTGCAATGAGTGTTAATGTTCACCCACTTTGCTTGCTTGCTTGCTTTGTTTGTTTGTTGTTGTTGTTTTTTTTTATTTTTATCAACACCCTGTGAGTTAGTGATGCTGTTGCTGCTTTTGTTATTTTACTTGTATTTATAGTTGTTACTGTTCAGCCACTTTGCTTGTTTTTTAATCTGTTTTATTTTATCACCACTCTCTGAGTCAGTGATGATGTTGCTGATGCTGTTGTTGTTATTTTACTTGCAATGATAGCTGTTACTGTTCAGCCACTTTGCTTGTTTTGTTTGTTTTTTTTTGTTTGTTTGTTTGTTTGTTTTATCAATATCCTCTGAGTCAGTGATGCTGTTGCTGATGCTGTTGTTGTTGTTATTATGCTTTCAATGAGAGCTGTTACTGTTCACCCACTTTGTTTGTTTATAATCTATTTTATTTTATTAATACTCTCTGAGTCAGTGATGCTGATGCTGATGCTGTTGTTGTTATTATGCTTGCAATGAGAGTTGTTACTGTTCACCCAATATGCTTGTTTATTATCTATTTTGTTTTGTCAACACTCTCTGAGTCAGTGGTGCTGATGCTGATGCTGTTGTTGTTATTATGCTTGCAATGAGAGTTGTTTCTGTTCACCCACTTTGCTTGTTTTGTTTTTTCATTTGTTTTTTCATTTGTTTTTTGTTTTGTTTTTTCATTTGTTTGTTTTTTTATCAATACCCTCTGAGTCAGTGATGCTGTTGCTGATGCTGTTGCTGTTTTTGTTGTTGTTGTTGTTATACATGCAATGATTGTTGTTACTGTTCAGCCACATTGCTTGTTTTTTTAATCTGTTTTGTTTTGCCAACACTCTCTGAGTCAGTGATGCTGATGCTGATGCTGTTGTTGTTGTTATACATGCAATGATTGTTGTTACTGTTCAGCCACATTGCTTGTTTTTTTAATCTGTTTTGTTTTGTCAACACTCTCTGAGTCAGTGATGCTGATGCTGTTGTTATTATGCTTGCAATGAGAGTTGTTACTGTTGTAGTTATGTCTGTCATTTGTCCTTGTTAGCAAGTTCTATTTGCCCTCTCTTGCCTTTTTTCAACACAGTTTCTTTCTTTGAGTCATATGGTTGCGAGATCCTCTCAAACTCCATCTCTTTATTTATTTGTTTCTTTTCTTTTTTTTTTTTTTTTTTTTTCTCATTCTCCTTCTCATAATAGCAATCACTGCTGCCACCATGCATGTAATGCTAGTTGCTCTCATTCTTTTTCATTTGCTAGTGGAAACTTTGTTTCTTCTTGTTGCTCTCTTTTCTTTCTTTTTTTCTCTTTTGCAGAGGATTCGAAAAAACACAGCTCTTCCCTGCAGTTGTAAACATTCCAGGATTGGATGCAGGCAGAAGAAAAAAACTCTCACTAACTGTTTTCTTTTTTTTTAGCATAAACCGTTGCAAACAAACACCTGAACATGTCTTCTTCACAAGAAAACAACACTGTTGTTGCCCCTTCTCCGAACTCTAAAGCAAAACAAAAGAAAAGAAAGCAGTCACAAGAACAGAGAGGCTTAAAGCTCAAAAACAAAGTCAGGGCCGCATTAGTTGCAGCGTGTGGGTCCGTAAACAGGGTTGTACCTTTCTATGGTACCAAGAAGAGGTACGCTGTTAGCTGTCCGATGCCTTTGTGCAAACATTCGTCCACAAGCATTAAAAGACACTTGACTAAAAAAGATCATTCTTGGACTTTGGATGAAGCTTCCATCTTTTACTCTGCAATGGTCAGGAAGTTTCAGCATGCTCGTCTCGAACGCAAGTCCGGCTGTCCAAAACCTTACCCCTGTTTGCAATGTTGGAAGTATTACGACCGACTGGACATACACTTGAAAGAGACTCATTTCTACGATTCCAAGACGATCAAACAAAAGATTGCAGAGGCAAAGCGATACGACAACGAGAAGCTCTATGTCCCTCAATTTATTCGACCTGCCTTCTTTGGTATTAAGCCAGTAGCTGAACAAGCGTCTGCATCAGGCTCTGCATCCTCTGCTCCTGGGCCTTCCTCGTCTTTTTCTTCTCCGGTTCTTTCCTCTGATCCTCTTTTAAGCTTGCCCTCATCAGTTGCTGGTTCGTCCGAGGCTCCTTCTGCAAACCACTGCACCTCTGTAGAAAACAAAGAGCTGAAAACCGAATCCGTCCTTGACTCTGATTTCGATTCCTTAGAGCACTTGGTTTCCAGCTCCTATGTCTTGACCGAAGAAAAGAGACTCTTGTTTCAGTTGGACAAAGATGCTTTTCACTTTTATTACCAGTCAGCAGATGAGCTCTTCAGAGACTTTGAAAAGTGGCTTGTGGTAGCCAACAACAACACTTGGTCACAAGCAAAGATCTACAAAAATGCAGTTGTGGAAATATTGACATGTTGTGACAGCACGCTGACGCTGCACCCGAACGCTCTCACCAATTCCAACGTTTTGGAGGATAGATACTTCTCCTTGCACTTTAAGAAAATTCAGCTCAATTCCAAGCTGAGTGAACTTGACCAAACAAAAGCCATGTCTTGTCACACGTTGTACAACCGCCTTGTCTCCCTTTGTCTCCTGTTTCGTTTCAGTGAAGCCAGGAACGTCTATTTCGGACTTTCTCATGAGGCCATCCGACGTTTGCGCTGCAAGGTGGATGAGTTGCGAAAAGTGCTGAGGCCCTTTCGTTCTTTGAGGAGGAGCCTTGTGAAAAGAAGAAAAAGCATCAACATCATCAATGTCAGTTTGCTGACCGAATATGGCAAGTCTGCATACGTAAGAGACTTAGTGGAATCGATTAGAAAGCCGTCTCTTACACCGACTAGAGACAATGCTGTGTCTCTACGAAACCATCTTCTGCTCTCTGTCACTGTAATTAACAGTTTAAGAAAATCTAACATTGCTCTTTTAAACATTAGAGACTACATGGCTGCTGAGAAGAGTGAGTGTGGATATTGCATTGTGCAAGAGCGCTACAAAACAGCATACAAGTACGGAGCCAAAAACATTCTAGTGCCGAACGACTTGAATGTGTTGATCGATATTTATTTGCTGAGATACAGAGACCTTCTCGTCAACGACTCTCACTACATGGCTGCAGACACCAAGACTGTTTTGGAGTTGAGCGACTGCTACAGGCCCCTTTTTCCTTCGGTGAGAGCCAACAAAGACGAAGGTGTGACACTCGGTGCAACTAGAGTGCCTGTTTACCAGATGGGTTCCTCTGCTATCACCTCTAGCCAGACGTCCTGCTTCAGAAAAAGCCAAGTAAACATTCCCATGAAGCGTCTTACTGCCACTTGCATTCGCGGTTCGATAGCCACTTACTTTGCCAACAACAGCAAAGAAGATCGCGAGCGGTTTGCTACACTCTACATGAAGCACAGCAGACACACAATGGATAGCTTTTATGTGTCCCAGTGGAACGCTGCAGAGGAGTTGCGCTTTGCCCTGGGCATCGGACAGTCCTTCGGAGTCATAGAGTCTTTGACTGTTGAAAAGTCTGAGAGACCACCAAAGGAGGAGAAGGATGTGATGGACTGGCTCCGAACTAATGCAGAGGAGTACGGTTTTCATGATGTTGAGGACATTTTTGAGGAAGATTCAGACTCCGGTTCTGACTCTGAAGAATGTGCTGCTACTTTCGGTTGTACCACAGTGGTTCTATTTTCTCCAGCTGTAGAAAACAATGCTCCTTTAGAGGACAGCAACGAACATGTTGTAGATTTCTTGTGTGAACCTACCTCAACTCCTGTTTCGTCTGTTCCTTCTGAACAAACAATCGCTGGTCCAGTTCTTGAACTATCCCCTGCTCCTGCACAACTAGTTCCTAATGAACAAGCTGTTTGTATGGATGTAGATCAGACTCTAGCTGTTCCTGTCGGCACAGCTTGTTCTCCTCTTGCATTAACATTATTTCCTGATGAACCGGATTTTATTGAACACCATGCACAACTTTCTCCAGTTTACTTTAGTGAGCAAGTGGTTGCCAAACTTGTTTCTGCTGCTCCTGCTCAACAAGTTGCTTTCAGTCCTTCAAAAGAGGTCTTTTCTGTTCTGCTGGAAACAGTGTCTAATGTTGCTTCACAGCAAGATAATCTAATGGCTGTCACACGTGTTTTCCATGCTCCTCCTGAAGCTGCTCTTCTTGAACCTGCTCTTCTTGAACCTGCTCTTCTTGAACCTGCTCTTCTTGAACCTGCTCTTCTTGAACCTTCTCATAAGCAAGTGGTTGCCAAACCTGTTCATGTTGCTCCTTCTCTGCAAGTTGTTTTTAATCCTTCAAAAGAGGTCTTTTCTGTTCCTCTGGCTCCTAATCTTGTTGCTCGTCAGCAAACGATGGCCAAACCCAGTTTGTTTCTTTCAGCTGTTCCAGTCCAACAGGCTGGTACTGTTCTTGAAAAACAGCCCTCACCTGGTGCTGTTCAATCTGTTGGTAGTCTATTTAGCCAAAGTCTTGCTTGTACATCCAGAGGTAAATTCTTTTTGATTTTTGATTTTTATGCAAATCTCAACACGCTTTCAAAAAATAAAAATGCCCAAATTAACTCCTTGCCCTATTGTTATTGTTAAAGCTGTAAAAAAAAAAAAAAAAGAAAAACAATAAAAAAAACAAAAAAAAAAACAAAAAAAACAACACAGAAGTGTGTATGTATTTGTTGCAGGACTAATTCTGTGATTGCTTAAATGTTTATACAAGTGAATGATACTAAAACTGATTATGTTTTAGAAGTAAAAGATCCAAGAAGAAAAAAAATCAAGTTGGAAATGCCATCTTTCACTGAAGAACACATCGGTAATGTAAAACCTAATTTATACAAACATATATAAACACAAACCTCTTCTTGCACAATTTCAGATGGTTAACTGTTAACAAAAACTAGCCATCATTGCTAAGTGCACTTTTAGAAAGTTGTGTCTACCCGATTTCTAATGATGAAGTTAGAAACATCACCGTTAGAAATCATGCACAGCTTGTTATTATCTCTAACACTTAGAAACTGTTGATGGTTTTTTTATGAATTAGAAAAATGAACATGGTTTTATTTTATTTCAGGATCAACTCAGCCAAGAACAAAGGAAAACAAAGCAGAAGTTAGCCAATGCCAATTAGGTAATCTTTCAAAAACCAGTTGTTGCTATCAGTGCAAACAATAAGGTCAACAAAAAAAACAAATAAAAAAACAAAATTAATCTTGTCATGCTTCAGAACCAAATGAATATTCGATTTAATCTCTTTGTGTTATGACTTGAGTTTGTAAAATTTTAGATGAAATAGTTGAAAAGCTGAATGCCTGCCCTGGCCACAACGAATGGTTCAACACCAGAAGTTTTCCTCGATGTGCAGCTTTAGTGTTGGCATACATCTTGCAAGACGTGTTTACAGATGTAAGCTCAAGTTGCTCGTACAAAGATTACCTTGGCATCTTGGCAAATCATAGCAGTGACAAGCTCATTCATGTCTTGCAAAAGTACTCCTACCGAAGCCATATTAAAGACAAAATTAAAAACATGAAGCTAAAAATTCAAAAAGAGGGTAGTTTAGAAAAGTTTGTTCAATATGGCAATATAGTGAGACCGTTTATGTAGTTTAGAAAAGTTTGTTCAGTTTGGCAATAAAGATGGGCCTTTTGTGTAGTTTGTTTTCTCTATGCTTTTGCAAATATATTTATCTGTTTTGCTAAATACATAATAAACAAGAAGTTCTGTTAAACTGTTCTCACATTTCTTATTTAAAGATAGTTCAAACTTTTTTTATCTTTAAAAAAAAAAAAAGTCGTTTTGTTATTCTGTTAACACTTTTAATAGAGTTGCATTTAGAATTATTTCTGATGTTTTTAAGAGTTTGTTAAAAAGCAAATTAATATTTTCTGTGATGTTAAACTGCATAAGTGAAATTTAAAAAAGGAAAACTGCTCCAACCATTTTTCGGAAAAAGAAATCAAAAAGTTCCTTATTTTAAAAGATCTAGACATCCATTTCTTCTTCAGCAAAATAGCGAGGCTTTTTTTATGAACTCTTACTCTCTATTTTTTCATATATTTACACAAAGGATTTTATTTAGTTCAATGTAAACATACATAGAAGTATATTATGTTTTTTTTTGTTTGTTTTTTTTATGCAGTCTAACTTTTGTTTCACTTCTATTTTATTTTACGTTTATCTTGTATTTTATCATGCCTTATTGGTTTTTGCGTTTTGTGATGTCAAGCTGCGTAAGTTAAACTTAAAAGAGGAAAACTACGCTAACTTTTCTTTGAAAAAATATTCAAAAAGTACCTTAAACAAAAGAGAAAGCACACCAATTTAAAAAGTTGTATCTTGCCATCCAATTCTTCTTCTGCAAAGTAGCGAGGCTTTTTATGCACTTTTGCTCTCTAACTTAACTCTATTTACGCAAAGGGTTTTATTTCAATGTAGAGACGTATAAAAGAATACTTTGTTAAAAATAATGTTAAAGGAGTTGCGTAAAAAAAACGTCTGAATAAACTTTCTTTGCAAAAAAAAAAAAACAACTAAGAAACAAGCGCGCCTAAGAAAAACCAGATCGCGATTCACTAAGTCAATAGACGAAAGAAACAAACTTTAAAAGGTATTTCTAGACAACAAATTCTATTTTTGGCAATGCAGTTTTTGTATTTATGCAACCTAATTTTGGTTTCACTTCTACTTTATTTTACGTTTACCTTGTATTTTGTCTTGCCTTTTTGTGTTTTGTGATGTCAAGCTACATAATCTAAACTTAAAAGAGGAAAACTAGGCTAGTAGAATATTATGTTGTTAGTTTTTTATGCAGCCTAACTTTAGTTTCATCTATATTTTATTTTGCGTTTATCTTATATTTTATCTTGTCTTTTTGAGTTTTGTACTTTGTGATGTCAAGCTACATTAGCTAAACTTCAAAGAGGAAAACTACGCTAAACTATTTTTGAAAAACTATTCAAAAACTACCTTTAACAAAGTAGCGAGGCTTTTTATGCACTTTTACTCTCTAACATACCTACATTTGCCCAAAGGATTTTATTTAATTCAATATAAACATGCCTAGTAGATTATTATGTTATTAGTTTTTTATGCAGTCTAACTTTAGTTTCATCTATATTATGTTTTAGGTTTATCTTATATTTTGTTTTATCTTTTTGAGTTTTGTGTTTTGTGATGCCGAGAATTTTAAGCTAAACTTAAAAGAGGAATGCTACGCTAACCTTTCTTTGAAAAACTATTCAAAAACTACCTTTAACAAAGTAGCGAGGCTTTTTACGCACTTTTACTGTCTAACGTACCTACATTTGCCCAAAGGATTTTATTTAATTCAATTTAAACATGCCTAGTAGATTATTTTGTTGTTAGTTTTTTATGCAGCCTAACTCTAGTCTCATCTATATTATGTTTTAGGTTTATCTTATATTTTGTTTTATCTTTTTGAGTTTTGTGTTTTGTGATGCCGAGAATTTTAAGCTAAACTTAAAAGAGGAATATTACGCTAACCTTTCTTAGAAAAACTATTCAAAAACTACCTTTAATAAAGTAGCGAGGCTAGTAGATTATTATGTTGTTAGTTTTTTATGCAGCCTAACTTTAGTCTCATCTATATTATGTTTTAGGTTTATCTTATATTTTATCTTATCTTTTTGAGTTTTGTGTTTTGTGATGCCGAGAATTTTAAGCTAAACTTAAAAGAGGAATGCTACGCTAACCTTTCTTAGAAAAACTATTCAAAAACTACCTTTAAGAAAGTAGCGAGGCTTTTTACGCACTTTTACTGTCTAACGTACCTACATTTGCCCAAAGGATTTTATTTAATTCAATTTAAACATGACTAGCAGATTATTTTGTTGTTAGTTTTTTATGCAGCCTAACTTTAGTCTCATCTATATTATGTTTTAGGTTTATCTTACATTTTATCTTATCTTTTTGAGTTTTGTGTTTTGTGATGCCGAGAATTTTAAGCTAAACTTAAAAGAGGAATGCTACGCTAACCTTTCTTTGAAAAACTATTCAAAAACTACCTTTAACAAAGTAGCGAGGCTTTTTACGCACTTTTACTGTCTAATGTACCTACATTTGCCCAAAGGATTTTATTTAATTCAATTTAAACATGCCTAGTAGATTATTTTGTTGTTAGTTTTTTATGCAGCCTAACTTTAGTCTCATCTATATTATGTTTTAGGTTTATCTTATATTTTATCCTATCTTTTTGAGTTTTGTGTTTTGTGATGCCGAGAATTTTAAGCTAAACTTAAAAGAGGAAAGCTACGCTAACCTTTCTTTGAAAAACTATTCAAAATCTACTTTGAGATAATCTAGATTTAAAAGAGGAACACTACGCTAATTTTGCGTTGAAAAAACTTTCGAAAACTACTTTATTCGATAGAGATAGCACACAAATTTAAAAAATTGTATCTAGTCATCCACTTCTACAGCAAAGTAGCGAGGCTTTTTTTGCACTTTTATTCTCTAACATACCTATATTTGCGCAAAGGATTTTATTTAACTCAATGTAAACATACATAGAAGAGCATTGTTACCCGTTTATTTCATGCAGCCTAACTTTAGTTTCATCTATATTTTATATTGCGCTAACTTTATATTTTATCTTGCCTTTGTTAGTTTTGTGTTTTGTTATGTCAAGTTTCATAATCCAATCTTAAAAGAGGAAAACTGCGCTAATTTTTCATTGAAAAAGTACTCAAAAAGGACCTAAATCGATATAGATAGCTCACGATTTTAAAAAGTTGCATATAGTCATCTTCTTCAGCAAAGTATCGAGGCTTTTTATGGTTTTTTATAACTCTCTTATTTACCCAAATTTGCGCAAAGGACTTTACTTAATTCAACTTAAACATGCCTAGTAGATTATTAAGTTGTTGGTTTTTTATGCAGCCTAACTTTAGTTTCATTTATATTTTATTTTACGTTTATCTGATATTTTATCTTTTCTTTTTGTGTGTTGTTTTGTCAAGCTACATAAGCTAAACTTAAAAGTGGAAAACTACGCTAACCTTTCTTTGAAAATCTATTCAAAAACTGCCTTAGACATAAGCTAGATTAAAAAGAGGAAGACTACGCTATTTTTGCTTTAAAAAAACTTTCGAAAAATACCTTAATCCATTGAGATAGTGCACGAATTTATAAAGTTGTATTTAGTCATTCACTTCTTCTATAGCAAAGTAGCGAGGCTTTTTATGCACTTTTGCGTTCTAATTTATCTGTTTACGCAAATGGTTTTTGTTTATTTCTATGTAATGATATACAAAAGAGTATTTTGTTAAAGATTATGCTGCAGGAGCTGCGTAAAAAAACTCTGGTGACCTTTCCTTAAGAAAAAAGCAACTGAGAGACATGTGCGCCTTAGAAAATTCAAATCGCGATTCACCAAATTAAAAGACGAAAAGAACGAACTTTAAAAGCTCTCACTAGACATTTGTGTTTATGATAGGCAATGCAGTTTTTGATTTTATGCAGCCTAACACTTGTTTCATCTATATCTTATTTTACGTTTATCTTATACTTTATCTTGAGTTTAGTATTTTGTGATGTCATGCTAAATAAGCTAAACTTTGCTAATTTTTATTTGAAAAATTATTCAAAAACTACCTTAAACATAAGCTAGATCTAAAAGAGGAAAACTACGCTAACATTTCTTTGAAAAAATATTCTAAAACTACCTTAAACATAAGCTAGATCTAAAAGAGGAAAACTACGTTAACTTTTCTTTGAAAAAATATTCAAAAACTACCTTTAAACATGATTTAAATTTAAAAAAGGAAAACTACGCTAACATTTCTTTGAAAAAACATTCAAAAACTACCTTTAAACATGATTTAAATTTAAAAAAGGAAAACTACGCTAACATTTCTTTGAAAAAATATTCAAAAAGTACCTTAATCGAAAGAGATAGCACACGAATTTAAAAAGTTGCATCTAGTCATCCTTTTCTTCTTCATCAAAGTAGCGAGGCGTTTATGCACTTTTTATTCTCTAATTTATCTCTACTTACGCAAATGGCTTTTGTTTATTTCAATGTAAAAATTTTCAAAAGAGTATTTTGTTAAAGATTATGCTGCAGGAGCTGTGTAAAAAAACTCTGGTGACCTTTCCTTAAGAAAAAGCAACTAAAATAGATGTGCGCCGAAGAAAATCCAAATTGCGATTTACTAAATTAAAAGACAAAAACAACAAACTTTAAAAGTGAAACCATTTTTACAAGTGTATTTTGTAAAGATGAAATGTTCTTATTACATTTTAACGTTACGAAAAGGATTTTCTTCAGTTCAAATATTTATTACAATTTAAAGTGTTAAATAATATTTCAGAGTTAGTTACAGAAACGACCTAAAACGCCTGTTATATTAAGTTAAACGAACAAAATAGATAAAAAAAGAAAAAAAGAAAAGAAATAGAAATTGAGGAAAAATAAAAACAAGAACTTCTAAGAAAGAGCTCTTCTTTTTATTTTTCAGATTTTAGATGCTTAATTCCTTGAATGAAAAGTTGAACTGACCCACTACTAAGGTTGTTCCTAGCCTTCCGTTCTCAAACTAGGCAATTCTGAGAGGCTGTTTGATTAAGTACCGTTGATAGTAGTATCGCACGTAAGAGACTTCTAAAACTCTGATTATTAATTCCTTGAATGAAGAGATGACTTCATACTCACTAACGAGGTTGTTCTTAGCCATCCGTTCTCAAACTAAGCAAAACAGTGAAGTTGTTTGATTAAGTATCGTAGTTTGCTGATTTGCACGTGCACCATTGGCGAAACTGTGATGCTTGGTTCCTTGATTGGATTGAAGAAGCTCATCACCATGCTTTTTACAAGCTGTCCGTTGTTATGTTTTGCAATTCAGTGGTTCTGTTTTGCAATTCATTTTCTGTTTGTTTAAGTATCATCGATGGTGGTGTCGTGCATGCAAACTTTCCGAAACTCTGATGCTTGTTTTTCTTGAATGGAGAGATGACCTTAAACTTTAGGTGACTTTTAAAACTGCAGTAATTAGTGCCTCGAATGGAAATACGAACTCATTCATTACAGACCAAGGTTGTTCCTGGCCAGGTTCTGATTTTCGAGTGAAAAGAAGAGTCGCATCCGGCCACCGGTCGGCTTTCGACGCAAAACAGCTGTACACACTCGTCCAACGTCCGGTGACTAACTGTTGCAACGAGAAAGTTAGCTTTATTTGTCGTGCAGATTGTCCGCTTTGACGTAAAATGCGACAAGTTTGCTGAACGCTCGGTTTGCGCCGCCCAAGAGTCATTCTGTTTCTGCGTTGCCAGCGTCTGTCGGCTAAATACAACTGTAGAACTCCGCGCAACCTTTTTCACCGCTAAAGTTGTACAGAGCCACACCGAAGGCTAAAATCGACTTTAAGGTCGAAGGTTAAAATCGACCCTAGAGCTTTGAAAACGACGTCACGAAATTTTCAAGACATCATCGAAGAAAATTACGGCGGCCAGATGCAACTCTTAGTACTAACTCTACTAATATTAGTACGTTAAGCATTCCAGTCGAGAGATCAGACGTTTTTTCGTCACCTAAGAGACCGGCCGATGCGTTTGCGACGCTGCGGAAAGAAAGAAGATGGCAAACCACAGGGTTGTTACCGTAACAAACCTCCGTGAGTACCTCCATCTCGAGTGGCTTTTGGGGAAACGTTCGTTTTAAACTCAAAGGGATGGTTGTTAAAGCTCACAAACGCCTGGTTAACGATTTTCTAACGGCAGAGACCGTGTTTACAATGGATGCAGGCCGTTTGCCCGAGCCCAAAGCGCAAGACCTTTCGGAGAACTCCTCTAGGTCGATGCAACGTAACTACTAGACGCGTGCACCTAGCGGCACGTTACAACCGAAGGACGCCCCTCGTGGACACTAAACTCCTGCTTGATATCCTCGTCCCCAGGTTTCCAAACCGTAACCCCAACCCCTTCTAATCCTAACCCCCTTACCCTCTAACTCTCCCCCCTCAAAAAAAAAAAAAAACATAAAAAAGCAAACAAAACGAAAAAAAAACTTGCTTCCCTCCTCCCTTTTAGCTCTAGGATGCAATACCTTTTTGCCACCCTCCGCTAGAAGGGAGTAGGGAGTAAGGAAAACTTGACATCAAAGTAGCGTTTCGTATGAGATTTATTTGCCAAAATTTGAGCGTTTTTAAAAAAGCCAAGACTTCGTCAGAGGGGTTTCTTCTTTTCTCCTAAAGCTATCGTTCGATTAAAAATCTCAAAGCAAAGAAATTCAAAACAAAATACAAAAGCGGGAAGTTTTAGTTTCTGCACCACAAGCCAAGCACTAGTTCAAACTGGAGATAATAAAAGGAAATCGAATGATCTCACTTCTCAAACCACTGAGCTGCCATTGGTCGGCAGTTTCATGTTTGGAGACTATTGAGCTGCCATTGGTCGGCTGTTTAATCGTTGCGATTGGTCGGCAGTTTTATGGTTGGAGACCATTGAGAGATATAAAAGGCACTTTTTTTATTTTGAGCACAACATTAAACGCTTAATCGTTAGATGTTGTTATAATGACACCCTTAGAATGCCAAATTGAAAAAAAAACAAAAACAAAAACAAACAGAAAAAAAAAAAAGAAACCGAAACGGGCATTCTTTTAAGCATAACGTTAAAAGCTAAATCGTTAGAGGTTTTATTAAAAAGACACCTTTAGAATGCAAAAGACAAAAACGTAAAGTTTTGCTTTCCTGGCCACAAGCGATAAAATTGTTAGTAAAACCCAATGTTCGAGTACTCGAACAGGTCCGCTCAACCGTGGATAAAGGCGGAACTAACACACACTACCAACTAGTCACTGTGTTGGTCTGCTGAAATTACAACAGTCCATGAAAAGTATCTCGTAGAAAAGTCATAATTTTGGATCATGGGCGGGCTGCTCAAATGAGCACTCTGCCCAACTGAAACAAAGGAAAAAAAAAAAAGAAAAAAGAAAAAAGAAACCGAAACGGGCATTCTTTTGAGCATAACGTTAAAAGCTAAATCGTTAGATGTTTTATTAAAAAGGCACCTTTAGAATGCGATGTCCTAAAATATTTTCCTCGATATTTTAAAAATTAAACAAATACAAAACTTAGTCTCACAACTGGCGACAACTTTTAATAAGCAAACAAAGCAACAACCTTCCTTTCGAATTCTTTATATTTTAAACTAAGACGAACAAAGAAAAACAAAAACACAAACAAAAACAAAAACAAAACAGAAAAGGGAGAAAGAGTGAGTCGACTGATTTTGCTAAACTGCCTTAGACGAGAAGTCATAAACGTTTGCTGACATGTTAAGACATTTTAAGCCTTTGCTATTATCATGAGGCTTTTGCTCCACGAGCCAAAAAAGTACGCTAGAGTTGACAAACTGCATCGCGGTCAAAAAGTGTAATTACGCCAACACTTTTATCCGTTTTTAAGCATTTCGTTTTCGCACGAACAAAAATTAAAGCAGCTCGTTGAGCTTAACGACGTTCGTATTTTTTTTCGAAGCCAAAACTTCGGCTATAAGTAGAATGAAGAGGCACTTCGAAAAACAACAAAGCTGTTCGCAGTCGATAGCAACGAGCGACAACATCTCTGCGAGTCTGGCATCAAGGTAAACAATTTTTTTTTACATTTTCATTTGTTAGTGCCACTTTTGTGTACATTATGTATTCAAAAATTTCTTGCTGACGCTAGATTTTTCGTTTTCAATGAACAACAGTTGCAACCTCTAGCCGTTTGCTAAAACAGCTTGCTAGGACAACCAAATCAATCATATGTTGTGAAAATTTCTTTTTGTTCAACTGACTAAGGCAGATCGAGCGAACGCTTTTTTTTTATAACTTGCTTGTATCATATTGCTATTAAGAAAACAGCGTTGTGTATCCTAAACGTGACATAATTGGCAATTATCCGTAACTAAAAATAAGATAGAAATTACAAACTTGATACCATATTTTAATTACTGTAACAAAACTAGACGTCATCGCGTGAGAAAAAAAATGTTTATGACACATAACCTCTTGTTTTGTTTTTGTTTTTATTATCTTATTTATTTATAATTTTTTTTCTTCACTTTTTCCTTTAATCTTTTTTCTTTCGTCCAAAAAGCGTTTTGAATTTGCCTCGCCACAAGCGATGAAATCGATAAAAAAACCTGCTCGGACATTCTCAATTCTCAACAACAAAAGCAATCAAAGGTCTAGCTTTAGAGCACGTGCGCCAACAGGTTGATGAAACCGTTCAAACATGCCCGATCGCTAGAATTTAAAAAAAAAAAACAAACCAGAAACGAACCAAAATATAAAAAAAAAAAACAAAAACAAAAAAGGACATCTCTAGAACGCTTAAGTTTTATAAAATATTTTCCTCTGCGTTTTTAACCAGCTAAACTGTCGTAAAGTTTTTTCGGTGCAGTTCATTTAAAAAACTTAGTTTTCAACTTTTAAACGTTTTAGACTTCTCGTTTAAGGCAGTCGAGAGAAAAGAGTCGACTCACTCTCTCTCTCCCTTTTCGGTTTTGTTTTTGTTTATTTGTTTTTGTTTTTTCTTCGTTTGCCTTCGTTTGCCTTTGTTTGCTTTTCTAAAAGTTGTCGTGCCATGCGAGACTTAGCTTTTTTTTTTGCTCAAATTGAGCACAAGTGAGTTTCTAGTCTTGAAAGTGTGCAAAGTGTGGGCCAATCTGGTGGCTGGAGTGATGACACGTGAATGCTGGAAATTCCAGACTTGGAGCGGATCCAGCGTACATAGAAAGAAAATGTAGCATTCAAGTGGGTCTCTCCTAAGCGTACCATTGGTCGGTCTGCTGGCCTTAAGTACCCCCCCCCCCCCTAAACGTCACGCTTGCGCAACTTTCTCGGTCTTTGGCGCCCAGAGAAAGCTTGAGGAAGGATAAAAAATGGCGAGGTTTCGGTACTGCGTTTTCTGTTTTTCTTATTTGATTTTGTTTGTTTGCTTGTTTGTTTGTTTGTTTGTTAATTTATTTAATTTTTTTTGTTTGTTTGTTTCGTTCGTTTGTTTGTTTGTTTGTTTGTTTGTTTGTTTCGTTTGCTTCGTTTGTTTTGTGATGTTTTGTTTTCCCTTCTTGATGGCACAAAACAGAAGCAAACAAGACTTACGGTTATGTTCGGTTATATTCGGTTCAATAAAAGTTTGTTGGTTTCTGCACAATAGCAACAACAAAAGTCCCTCTGTCCCTCAAAAGCAGTTTCTCCTCTGTCTTGAAGAAGAGCCTCTTTGTAATCGATCTTGTCTGAATGAAGCTCTCCTTTTGCCTACAGGTTTTTATTCCAACCCTTTTGTTGTTGTTAGTGCCATTGACACTTGTGTCAGCCATGTTGTTGTTATTGTTATACTCTGTAAAAGCAGTTGTTGCTGTTGTACTTGTTTGTTGTTTCTAAAGACACTGTTGTTGCTGCTGTTAGTAATCACCCACTTGGCTTGTATTTTTGTTTTCTATTTTGTTTTTTGTTTTTTTTGTTTGTTTTTTTTTCTCAACACTCTCTGAGTAAGTGATGCTGTTGCTGTAGTCGTTGTTATAGTTGCAATGAGTGTTTGTTAATGTTCACCAACTTGGCTTGTTTATAATCTATTTTATTTTATCAACACTTTCTGAGTCAGTGATGGTGTTGCTGTTGCTGTTGTCGTTATTAAGCTTGCAATGGGAGTTGTTACTGTTCACCCACTTTGCTTGTTTTGTTTTTATTTCTTTATTTTATCAACACCCTTTGAGCCAGTGATGCTGTTGCTGTTGTTGTTGTTATAGTTGCAATGAGTGTTTGTTAATGTTCACCCACTTTGCTTGTTTTGCTTGTGCTTTTGTTTTTGTTTATCAACACCCTTTGTGTCAGTGATGCTGTTGCTGTTGTTCCTATTATAGTTGCAATGAGTGTTTGTTAATGTTCACCAACTTGTCTTGTTTATAATCTGTTTTCTTTTATCAACATTCACTGAGTCAGTGATGCTGATGCTGTTGTTGTTATTATGCTTGCAGTGAGAGTTGTTACTGTTCACCCACTTTGCTTGTTTATTATCTATTTTATTTTGTCAACACTCTCTGAGTCAGTGATGCTGATGCCGTTGTTGTTATTATGCTTGCAATGAGAGTTGTTACTATTCACCCAATTTGCTTGTTTTGTTTTTTTATTTGTTTTTTTTGTTTTGTTTTTGTTTTGTTTGTTTTTTTTATCAATACCCTCTGAGTCAGTGATGCTGTTGCTGTTGCTGTTGTTGTTGTTATTGTTATACATGCAATGATTGTTGTTACGGTTCAGCCACATTGCTTGTTTTTTTAATCTGTTTTGTTTTGTCAACACTCTCTGAGTCAGTGATGCTGATGCTGTTGTTATTATGCTTGCAATGAGAGTTGTTACTGTTGTTGTTATGTCTGTCATTTGTCCTTGTTAGCAAGTTCTATTTGCCCTCTCTTGCCTTTTTTCAACACAGTTTCTTTCTTTGAGTCATATGGTTGCGAGATCCTCTCAAACTCCATCTCTTTATTTATTTGTTTCTTTTTTTTTTTTTTCTCATTCTCCTTCTCATAATAGCAATCACTGCTGCCACCATGCATGTAATGCTAGTTGCTCTCATTCTTTTTCATTTGCTAGTGGAAACTTTGTTTCTTCTTGTTGCTCTCTTTTCTTTCTTTTTTCTCTTTTGCAGAGGATTCGAAAAAACACAGCTCTTCCCTGCAGTTGTAAACATTCCAGGATTGGATGCAGGCAGAGGAAAAAAACTCTCACCAACTGTTTTCTTTTTTTAGCATAAACCGTTGCAAACAAACACCTGAACATGTCTTCTTCACAAGAAAACAACACTGTTGTTGCCCCTTCTCTGAACTCTAAAGCGAAAAAAAAGAAAAGAAAGCAGTCACAAGAACAGAGAGACTTAAAGCTCAAAAACAAAGTCAGGGCCGCATTAGTTGCAGCGTGTGGCTCCGTAAACAGGGTTGTACCTTTCTATGGTACCAAGAAGAGGTACGCTGTTAGCTGTCCGATGCCTTTGTGCAAACATTCGTCCACAAGCATTAAAAGACACTTGACTAAAAAAGATCATTCTTGGACTTTGGATGAAGCTTCCATCTTTTACTCTGCAATGGTCAGGAAGTTTCAGCATGCTCGTCTCGAACGCAAGTCCGGCTGTCCAAAACCTTACCCCTGTTTGCAATGTTGGAAGTATTACGACCGACTGGACATACACTTGAAAGAGACTCATTTCTACGATTCCAAGACGATCAAACAAAAGATTGCAGAGGCAAAGCGATACGACAACGAGAAGCTCTATGTCCCTCAATTTATTCGACCTGCCTTCTTTGGTATTAAGCCAGTAGCTGAACAAGCGTCTGCATCAGGCTCTGCATCCTCTGCTCCTGGGCCTTCCTCGTCTTTTTCTTCTCCGGTTCTTTCCTCTGATCCTCTTTTAAGCTTGCCCTCACCAGTTGCTGGTTCGTCCGAGGCTCCTTCTGCAAACCACTGCACCTCTGTAGAAAACAAAGAGCTGGAAACCGAATCCGTCCTTGACTCTGATTTTAATTCCTTAACGCACTTGGTTTCCAATTCCTCCGTCTTGACAGAAGATAAGAGACTCTTGTTTCAGCTGGACAAAGATGCTTTTCACTTTTATTACCAGTCAGCAGATGAGCTCTTCAGAGATTTTGAAAAGTGGCTTGTGGTAGCCAACAACAACACTTTGTCACAAGCAAAGATCTACAAAAATGCAGTTGTTGAAATATTGACATGTTGTGACAGCACGCTGACGCTGCACCCGAACGCTCCCACCAATTCCAACGTTTTGGAGGATAGATACTTTTCCATGCACTTTAAAAACATTCAGCTCAATTCCAAGCTGAGTGAACTTGACCAAACAAAAGCCATGTCTTGTCACACGTTGTACAACCGCCTCGTCTACCTTTGTCTCCTGTTTCGTTTCAGTGAAGCCAGGAACGTCTATTTCGGACTTTCTCATGAGGCCATCCGACGTTTGCGCTGCAAGGTGGAGGAGTTACAAAAAGTGCTGAGGCCCTTTCGTTCTTTGAGGAGGAGCCTTGTGAAAAGCAAAAAATGCATCAACATCATCAATGTCAGTTTGCTGACCGAATATGGCAAGTCTGCATACGTAAGAGAGTTGGTGGAATCGATTAGAAAGCCGTCTCTTACACCGACTAGAGACAATGCTGTGTCTCTACGAAACCATCTTCTGCTCTCTGTCACTGTAATTAACAGTTTAAGAAAATCTAACATTGCTCTTTTAAACATTAGAGACTACATGGCTGCTGAGAAGAGTGAGTGTGGATATTGCATTGTGCAAGAGCGCTACAAAACAGCATACAAGTACGGAGCCAAAAACATTCTAGTGCCGAACGACTTGAAAGTGTTGATCGATATTTATTTGCTGAGATACAGAGACCTTCTCGTCAACGACTCTCACTACATGGCTGCAGACACCAAGACTGTTTTGGAGTTGAGCGACTGCTACAGGCCCCTTTTTCCATCGATGAGACCCAACAAAGACGAATGTGTGACACTCGGTGCAACTAGAGTGCCTGTTTACCAAATGGGTTCCTCTACTATCACCTCTTGCCTGACGTCCTGCTTCAGAAAAAGCCAAGTAAACATTCCCATGAAGCGTCTTACTCCCACTTGCATTCGCGGTTCGATAGCCACTTACTTTGCCAACAACAGCAAAGAAGACCGCGAGCGGTTTGCTACACTCTACATGAAGCACAGCAGGAACACAATGGATAGCTTTTATGTGTCCCAGTGGAACGCTGCAGAGGAGTTGCGCTTTGCCCTGGGCATCGGACAGTCCTTCGGAGTCATAGAGTCTTTGACTGTTGAAAAGTCTGAGAGACCACCAAAGGAGGAGAAGGATGTGATGGACTGGCTCCAAACTAATGCAGAGGAGTACGGTTTTCATGAGGTTGAGGACATCTTTGAGGAAGATTTAGACTCCGGTTCTGACTCTGAAGAATGTGCTGCTACTTTCAGCTGTACCACAGTGGTTCCGTTTGCTCCATCTGTAGAAAACAATGTTCCTTTAGAGGATAGCAACGACCATGCCGTAGATTTCTTGTGTGAACCTACCTCAACTCCTGTTTCGTCTGTTCCATCTGAACAAACAATCGCTGGTCCAGTTCTTGAACTATCTCCTGCTCTTACTTAACTAGTTCCTAATGAACAAGCTGTTTGTATGGATGTAGATCAGACTCTAGCTGTTCCTGTTGGCACAGCTTGTTCTCCTCTTGCATTAACATTATTTCCTGATGAACCGGATTTTATTGAACACCATGCAAAACTTTCTCCAGTTTACTTTAATGAGCAAGTGGTTGCCAAACCTGTTTCTGCTTCTCCTTCTCAGCAAGTCGCTTTCTGTCCTTCAAAAGAGGTCTTTTCTGTTCCTCTTACTCCTAGCCTTGTTGCTTTTCAGCAAACATTGGCCAAACCCAGTTTGTTTCTTTCATCTGATCCAGTTTCAGCTGTTCCAGTCCAACAGGCTGGTACTGTTCTTGCAAAGCAGCTCTCACCTTATGCTGTTCAATCTGTTGGTAGCCTATTTAGCCAAAGTCTTGCCTGTACATCCAGAGGTAAATTCTTTTTGATTTTTGATTTTTATGCAAATCTCAACACGCTTTCAAAAAATGAAAATGCCCAAATCAACTCCTTGCCCTATTGTTATTGTTAAAGCTGTAAAAAAAAACAAAACAAAACAAAAAAACAACACAGAAGTGTGTTTGTATTTGTTGCAGGACTAATTCTGTGATTGCTTAAATGTTTATACAAGTGAATGATACTAAAACTGATTATGTTTTAGAAGTAAAAGATCCAAGAAGAAAAAAAATCAAGTTGGAAATGCCATCTTTCACTCAAGAACTCATCGGTAATGTAAAACCTAATTTATACAAAGATATATAAACACAAACCTCTTCTTGCACAATTTCAGATGGTTAACTGTTAACAAAAACTAGCCATCATTGCTAAGTGCACTTTTAGAAAGTTGTGTCTACCCGATTTCTAATGATGAAGTTAGAAACATCACCGTTAGAAATCATGCACAGCTTGTTATCATCTCTAACACTTAGAAACTGTTGATGGTTTTTATGAATTAGAAAAATGAACATGGTTGTATTTTATTTCAGGATCAACTCAGCCAAGAACAAAGGAAAACAAAGCAGAAGTTAGCCAATGCCAATTAGGTAATCTTTCAAAAACCAGTTATTGCTATCAGTGCAAACAATAAGGTCAACAAAAAAAAAAATAAATAAATAAAAAAGCAGAATAAATCTTGTCTTACTTCAGAACCAAATGAATATTTGACTTAATCTCTTTGTGTTATGACTTGAGTTTGTAAAATTTTAGATGAAATAGTTGAAAAGCTGAATGCTTGCCCTGGCCACAAGGAATGGTTCAACACCAGAAGTTTTCCTCGATGTGCAGCTTTGGTGTTGGCATACATCTTGCAAGACGTGTTTACAGATGTAAGCTCAAGTTGCTCGTACAAAGATTACCTTGGCATCTTGGCAAATCATAGCAGTGACAAGCTCATTCATGTCTTGCAAAAGTACTCCTACCAAAGCCATATTAAAGACAAAATTAAAAACATGAAGCTAAAAATTCAAAAAGAGGGTAGTTTAGAAAAGTTTGTTCAATATGGCAATATCGTGAGACCATTTATGTAGTTTAGAAAAGTTTGTTCAGTTTGGCAATAAAGATGGGCCTTTTGTGTAGTTTGTTTTATCTATGCTTTTGCAAATATTTTTATCTGTTTCGCTAAATACATAATAAACAAGAAGTTCTGTTAAACTGTTCTCACATTTCTTATTTAAAGATAGTTCGAACTTTTTTTTATCTTTAAAAAAAAAAAAAGAAGTCGTTTTGTTATTCTGTTAAAACTTTGAATAGAGTTGCATTTAGAATTACTTCTGATGTTTTTAAGAGTTTGTTAAAAAGCAAAATAATATTTCCTGTGATGTTAAACTGCATAAGTGAAATTTAAAAAAGGAAAACTGCTCCAACCATTTTTCGGAAAAAGAAATCAAAAAGTTCCTTATTTTAAAAGATCTAGACATCCATTTCTTCTTCAGCAAAATAGCGAGGCTTTTTTATGAACTCTTACTCTCTATTTTTTCATATATTTACACAAAGGATTTTATTTAGTTCAATGTAAACACACATAGAAGTATATTATGTTTTTTTTTTTTTTTTTTTTTTATGCAGTCTAACTTTTGTTTCACTTCTATTTTATTTTACGTTTATCTTGTATTTTATCATGCCTTAATGGTTTTTGGGTTTTGTGACATCAAGCTGCGTAAGCTAAACTTAAAAGAGGAAAACTACGCTAACTTTTCTTTGAAAAAATATTCAAGAAGTACCTTAAACAAAAGAGAAAGCACACGAATTTAAAAAGTTGCATCTTGCCATCCAATTCTTCTTCTGCAAAGTAGCGAGGCTCTTTATGTACTTTTGCTCTCTAATTTATCTCTATTTACGCAAACGGTTTTATTTCAATGTAAACACGTATAAAAGAATACTTTATTAAAAATAATGTTAAAGGAGTTGCGTAAAAAAAACGTCTGAATAAAGTTTCACAAAAAAAACAACTAAGAAACAAGCGCGCCTAAGAGATACCAGATTGCGATTCATTAAGTCAAAAGACGAAACAAACTTTAAAAGGTCTTTCTAGACAAAAAACTCTATTTTTGGCAATGCAGTTTTTGTATTTATGCAAACCTATCTTTTGTTTGACTTCTATTTTATTTTACGTTTACCTTGTATTTTATCTTGCCTTTTTGTGTTTTGTGATGTCAAGCTACAAAATCTAAACGTAAAAAAAGAGAACTAGGCTAACTTTTCTTTGAAAAATTGTTCAAAAACAACCTTAAACCTATTGAGACAGCTCACGAATTTAAATAGTTGCATTTATTCATCTTCTTCTTCAGCAAAGCAAAGAGGCTTTTTATGCACTTTTACTCTCTAACTTACAAATATCTGAGCAAAGGACTTTATTTAATTCAATTTAAACATAACTAATTGAATATTATGTTCTTTATTTTTTATGCAGTCTAAACGTTGTTTCATCTTTATTTTACGATTAATTTATATTTTATCTTGCCTTTTTGAGCTTTGTGTTTTGTGATGTCAAGCTACATAAGCTAAATTTTAAAGAGGAAAGCTACGCTAACCTTTTTTTGAAAAACTAATCAAAAATTACCTTTAACAAAGTAGCGAGGCTTTTTATGCACTTTTACTCTCTAACATACCTATATTTGCGCAGAGGGTTTTAATTAAATTAACTTAAACATACCTATTAGATTATCATGTTGTTGGTTTTTTAAGCAGCCTAACATAAGCTTTATCTATATTTCATTTCACGTTTGTCTTATATCTAATTTATCTTTTAGTGTTCTGTGATATCATGCAACATAAGCTAATGTTAAAAGAGGAAAGCTACGCTAACCTTTCTTTGAAAAACTATTCAAAATCTACCTTAGACATAAGCCAGATTTAAAAGAGGAACACTACGCTAATTTTGCTTTGAAACAACTTTCGAAAACTACTCTATTCGATAGAGATAGCACACAAATTTAAAAAATTGTTTCTAGTCATCCACTTCTTCTACAGCAAAGAAGCGAGGCTTTTTATGCACTTTTGCGTTCTAATTTATCTATGTTAACGCAAATGGTTTTTGTTTATTTCTATGTAATAATATACAAAAGAGCATTTTGTTAAAGATTAAGCTGCAGGAGCTGCGTAAAAAAACTCTGGTGACCTTTCCTTAAGAAAAAAGCAACTGAGAGACATGCGCGCCTTAGAAAATTCAAATCGCGATTCACCAAATTCAAAGACGAAAAGAACGAACTTTAAAAGCTCTTACTGGACATTTGTGTTTATGATAAGCAATGCAGTTTTTAATTTGATGCAGCCTAGCATTTGCTTCATCTATATCTTCTTTTACGTTTACCTTATACTTTATCTTGCCTTTTTGAGATTATTATTTTGTGATGTCATGCTAATTAAGCTAAACTTTGCTAATTTTTATTGGAAAAAATGCTCAAAAATTGCCTAAATTATAAGCTAGTTCTAAAAGAGGAAAACTGCGCTAACATTTCTTTTAAAAAATATTTAAAAACTACATTAAACATAAGCTATATCCAAAAGAGTAAAACTACGCTAACTTTTCTTTGAAAAAATATTCAAAAAGTACCTCAATCGAAAGAGATAGCACACGAAATTAAAATGTTGCATCTAGTCATCCGTTTCTTCTTCATCAAAGAAGCGAGGCGTTTGTGCACTTTTTATTCTCTAATTTATCTCTATTTACACAAATGGCTTTTGTTTATTTCAATGTAAAAATTTTCATAAGAGTATTTTGTTAAAGATTATGCTGCAGGAGCTGTGTAAAAAAATTCTAGTGACCTTTCCTTTAAGAAAAAGCAGCTAAAATAAATGTGCGCATAAGAAAATCCAAATTGCAATTCCCTAAATTAAAAGACATATACAACAAACTTTAAAAGTGAAACTATTTTTACAAACGTATTTGGTAAAGATGAAATGTTCTTATGACATTTTAACGTTACGAAAAGGATTTTCTTCTGTTCAAATATTTATTACTATTTAAAGTGTTAAATAATGTTACAGAAACGACCTAAAACGCCTGTTATATTAAGTTAAACGAACAAAACAGATAAAAAAAAAAAGAGAAAAACTATCATTTAAAAAAAAAAGAAAAAAAAAAAGGAATAGAAATTGAGGAAAAATAAAAATAAGAACTTCTAACAAAGAGCTCTTCTTTTTATTTTTCAGATTTTAGATGCTTAATTCCTTGAATGAAAAGTTGAACTGACCCACTACTAAGGTTGTTCCGAGCCTTCCGTTTTCAAACTAGGCATTTCTGAGAGGCTGTTTGGATAAGTACCGTTGATAGCAGTATCGCACATAAGACTCTTCTAAAACTCTGATAATTAGTTCCTTGAATGAAGAGATGAATTCATACTCTTTAACGAGGTTGTTTTTCGCCATCCGTTCTCAAACTAAGCAAAACAGTGAAGTTGTTTGATTAAGTATCGTAGTTTGCTGATTTGCACGTGCACCATTGCCGTAACTGTGATGCTTGGTTCCTTTGTTGGATTAAAGAAGCTCATCACCATGCTTTTTACAAGCTGTCCGTTGTTATGTTTTGCAATTCAGTGGTTCTGTTTTGCAATTCATTTTCTGTTTGTTTAAGTATCATCGATGGTGGTGTCGTGCATGCAAACTTTCCGAAACTCTGATGCTTGTTTTTCTTGAATGGAGAGATGAGCTTATACTTTAGGTGACTTTTAAAACTGCAGTAATTAGTGCCTCGAATGGAAAAACGAACTCATTCATTACAGACCTAAGTTGTTCCTGGCCATCCGTTAACATATTAGGCAACAGTACAGCGAAGCTGTTTGTTATAAGTTTTATTTAGCTGGTGTGTTTTCAAGGTTTATATTTTAACTGCGTAGTCTTATCAAATTAAAAGAAATCATTTTAAAACGGATTTTTTTTCTTTCGAATTTGCTCTCTAACTTTTACAAGCTTTTGTCGTTTCGAGAAATCACTGCATTAAGCATTCGATGGTGATACACGACTGATGGCCAGGTTCTGATTTTCGAGTGAAAAGAAGAGTCGTATCCGGCCACCGGTCGGCTTTCGACGCAAAATAGCTGTACACCTAGAGCTTTGAAAACGACGTCACGAAATTTGCAAGATATCATCGAAGAAAATTACGGCGGCCTGATGCAACTCTTAGTACTAAATCTACAAATCTTAGTACGTTAAGCATTCCAGTCGAGAGATCAGACATTTTTTCGTCGCCTAAAAGACCGGCCGATGTGTTTGCGACGCTGCGGAAAGAAAGAAGATGGGAAACCACAGGGTTGTTACCGTAACTAGCCTCCATGAGTACATCTGTAGCGGCTTTTGGGGAAACGTTCGTCTTAAACTCAAAGGGATGGTTGTTAAAGCTCACAAACGCCTGGTTAACGATTTTCTAACGGAAGAGACCGTGTTTACAATTGATACAAATCGATTAACTGAGCCCAAAGCGCAAGACCTATCGGAAAACTTCTCTAGGTCGATGCAACGAGACGACTAGACACGTGCATCTAAACGCACTTTACAATTGAAAGACGCCCCTCACGGGCATCTTAACCGTAACCCTAAGCCTTACCCTAACTAACCCATACCTTAACTATAGTTGCGTCACCCTTTGACATTGTATCGGGGATGGCGATCAGGGTGACAGTTGGTGGATGGTCTTATAAGTTTAAGTAAGTGTTTTTGACCATTAGGTATGGTGATAAATGTTATGAAACCACTAATCCTGCAAGTTATATTTGTCAATTTTGTCTTTAATGACCGTATATTTAGGTTTGAAAAAAGGGGCACTGGCATCTGGGGTACGTTAGGGCTAAGGTCAATATTTCCTTTTCTACTTTTTCTCTGGCGTTTTTTCTCCGTTGCTGTGGTTTTTCGGTCTAACATTCCCCTAAACCATCAAAATTCGCGAAGATTCTGTTAGGTTTAGGATTATCTTTTGACTTTGAAAGAATCCAAGTTAGTACTACTGTACATATGTGAACGTTGATAGCCGTTTGAAAGTGTGATTTCTGATCATTAAGCAGTATTTGCATCTTCGAAACCAGAAGTTGTTTTCGTTTTATTTTTTTTGTTTTTGTTTTAAAGATATCTTTGTACTGGTCAACATATTTGGGAATGGATGTCAAGGCAGGTCAATTTCTTGCTCAGTGACCCTAGTCCTTTTTGGGGCAAACTGGTATCGGGGAGGCGATTTTCAAAAATTATTTGCGGTATTTTCTATTGTTACTTCTCGAAGATGCACGTTTCCTAATGCTTCTATTTGTATAAATTTCCCTAAACCATCTTTGATTGCCTTCTTTTTGCGCTTGTTTAGCCGGAATCGTCGATCGAAATTTTCCCCTCTGCCTTGCACCTGGGGTGACATGAGTGGTTTTGGACTAAAAGTCAATTTTTCTTTTTTCGGAATTGATTATTTGTTAAATCTTGTGTCTGATTTTTCATTTTTGTTTGAACTTGCGAGTTTAGTTCTTTAAACATTAGTTTAATCGTTTTTCTGTTCTATACTGACGTTGCAATTTTTCTGCAGGGTTAGTGTTTTATTTCGCAGTTTTGAGTGTGTTCAACTGATGGGAGCTGTACATTTTATGTTTATATCAATTGGTTGACTTATTGTCACCTTGTTATGATTGCATATTAGGTAGAAAGGGTAGTTTTTGCAAAACTGCTAAAACAGTATCTGGGGTGATTGGGATTAAATTTTTTTTGGTTTCTCATTGTCAGCATATTTGCAAACAGAAGAGCTCTGCGCAGGTTTAGAATGTCTTAGTCTTTGTATCTTCGAGATTCGCTTTGCAAACGGAGCTACCGTTCTCAAATAAACACGCTAATCTTTTTTGAATCACCTCAGATACCGTTACGAAAAGCGTGATAGTTCGTAGCGTTACCTGTGACCTGTTTTGACTGTAATTATCTTGGCTTTAAATTTGACTGAGTTTTCTGTTTTAACGTTTTGCAATCGTCGTTGATGCGTACAACTTACTTTTGCAGTGATTAAGTAAGGCCAAATTTTGAAGCTTTAAGAGCTTTTTAAAGTTGACTAAATGAACGTAAAAGTGCAACGTTTGATCGAAGTTCTTTGGCCCCAAATCGCTTTATTTACATTCTGTTTGGTGCCAATTGATAGCTTATCTTTATCCTTGTCATCACTTTTTAGCTCGGGTCTTAGCTTTGCTGTTTTTACTATTACTAATTTTTACAAATTTAGCTCTTTTGTGATGCGTTTTGTACCCCCCCCCCCCCCTCTATGTTTTTCAATCCTAAACTTTTTAATAAACCGTTTTTCGTGATTGCCTTACCAGTTTGGCATAGTTTTTTGCATCACCCGGATTAAAGGATTAATAGCGCTAGTGACGTCAACAGGCGCATATTATGAGCTGCAAAATAGAGCTTAGTTAGTTTGGATTGAATTTTTGTAGAGAATGGAAGCTGAAGTTTATGATTGTGATGAAAATAGCGTTGATGACGAATTATTAGCTATGTTTTTAGCTAGTACTCAGCAAGAAAGTATAAAAGAGAAGGAAGCGCAAGAAAGCGCTAAAAATTATATTAAAGGTCGTGATAGTGATATTGATTTTACAGTTACTAGTGGTTCTAAAGAAATTAATAAAGCTATTCAAATCAGTACAGTTCAAGATAAAGGTGAGTCAAACGTCCATTCCGTTGATGAATTAATAAGATATATTGAGGCGAAGTTTGATTTGGTAATTGATAGAAAATATATTGAAGAAAGACAATTTGACATTGATTTTAATGAACAATTGATTTTACGTAGAGTAGAGTTAAGTAAATGGAAGCCTTTATTGAAAAATGTTCCAACATTTTGTTTTTTGAAGCGATTGAGGGAAACAAAGAATTGGTTTGTACTCCAGTGCACATTGTTAGTTCTTTTGGGGCATGCGGTGAGTACTTTGGACTTGAAGGAAAAAAAGTCCATGAAATCTTGCATGAGGGATGTGGAGTTGGAATTCATTACCATACTCTTGTACTACTCCCATCTCAGCCAGACGGAACTCCAATTCAATCAATTCGGTCTATCATTAATAGGTATTTCGCGAACAGTGCAAGAGGAAGGTGTACAAGATGTTTCAAGTTTTTTAAAAAAGATCATGCTGCCCATACTACAATTTGCGACTGCAGTAGTGAACAACGAATCTCTAAAACTTGCATCCAATGTATCAATTCAAGCCGTTCCGCTAATAGCGTCAATTGTGGCCATTGCGGAAACCATATCGCTGTCAGAGCAATTGAATCTGCAGAACATGTTAGAAATGTTATCGAGTTAACCAACCTTTAAAATCTAGCAAATTGAACAAGTATCTCGATCTTCTACGTCTACACAGACATCAAATATGTTGCCACTTGTACCAAAAATACGTGGATATGTTGCCTCCACCAAGCTTCACCGTCGATTTAGAAGAGTTAGCCGGTTATTCGGGAGACGAATAATAATAAAGAATTTTTATAATTGTAGATATATTTTACATGAAAATAAAAATTAATTACATATGTTTTGTTTTACATAAAATTGTTTTGATCCACAAATGGGAAACAGGATGGTATATAATAACTTCTATGACAATATGGATTTACATTTTCATAAATAGATTGAGTTCCATGTCCATCAGGAATCATACCAAATTGATTTGATGTAAAATACTTATGTTTTTGCTTTTATCTCGTAAATTAATATTATCCTCGTAACCATTTATTTCATTTTGTAATGCAAGATTTTGAAAATCACGATAAATTTCATTAGGAATACCAGTTCTGTTAGAAACATAACATTCTATTTCATGTTCAATAGTTATTTGATAAACAAAATCAACAGGTAAATTACCAGCCGTATAACAAACTTGCTGAGCTTTATATATATTTCTCTAGGTGACGTTTTCCAACTGCGTGGCAGATGTCTTAACTGTCATAATGAAAGTCTTTTGGCTTACTTAAACAGACTTAACCGCTCAAAAATTGAGGAAGGATGTCAAGATCCTACTTTGTTAAAGCGTTATTTAGCGTCACAGATTATAGCCCTCAAAAAGTCGAAAGGAATTACAGTTGACAAAAACAACTTCATATCCTCAAGTGAAGAAGAAAGTGCAGAGGATGAGAAAGACGAGGACTTTATTCCAGATACGCCGTCTGCTAAAGAGGTTTTGTCTCTTACCGTTAAAAAGTTCCCTGTAAATTTGAGGTCTAAAAAATCTGTTCAAAATTCTTCTACCTCTTTACCTTCTGCTAAAGACTCGACTGCCTCGTCTCCTGAACACACTCAGTTCTCTCCGGCAAGCAAGCATCCTTCACAACCATCTTCTCCTTCTGATACTGAAGATTCCTCGAGTTCTTCTGCTTCTTCTCCCCATAGTACTCAAACTCAAAAAAATACCTCAGAACTTTTTACACCCGCTCCTTCACCAACAAAATCTGTAAGAAAGCGGAACCTTTATACTCTTCTCCGATCCAAACGCACCATTGCGTTAAAATTTCCAGGGTAACAAGAAAGCGTTCCCGGTCTCCTAGTTTGTCCTTGTCTCAACCATCACGTTCGCCTTCTCCTGTAAGAAAAACGGATGAGCAACAAAGAAACAGTTCTTCCCGACTGAAGCGTTCTCTATTAAGTTTAAAGATGGACTCAATGAAAAAACAGTATGCCTAAATGAACTCAAGATCCGCCAGGATGAAATAATAAGAAACTTGAAAAAAGTGTTTTCCAGCAAAGATCGGGTATGGTTTGTATGTTGCTTGCTTCTAATAAAAGATAACCTTTTTTCATTTTCAAAAGAATAGCGTTATGCGTATTTTTTTAGGTTGTGTATCACCTAACGCCTGAGGGAAAACCAAACTATAGAATCAAGTGCCCCAAAGCCGGTTGCGTAGCTAGATTGTCACAATTAGCTCGACATCTTCAAGAAAAACATAAAATCTCACGAGAAAACAGTGCTTTAACTGTTTCATATTTTGTGAGAATGTTCAAGTTCCTAACTCGAGTTGTTTGAGACATCCATCATCCTTACATGTGTGAAATATGTAAACTCTTTTATGACCGATTAGACAACCATTTGGTTAGTATTCATGGACTGGACCGAAACAGGTAAGTTGTTAAAACGTTGAGTGATCGCTACAATTGCTAGTTGAAAACTCAAATATTCTTTATTTTTAGTGAAAGTTTTAAAAACTTGTATCGCGATATGAAAGAGAAGACGATGCAATTCATTGAAGATAACTCAAAAGAAGTTGCTGACGAAAGTGACGATAGCGATGGTAACTCACACTTGTCCAAAATTGGAAATAACTACTCCGAAGCTTCCCGAAAAAACCCTTTGGAGCGGAGTATCTACATATGTTCCTGATTAGAAAAATGAAAAAAATGAAATCCTTCATGACCGTCCGAGCGAGAAATTTCAGTTTAAAAAATAAGATTTTTGCAAAAAAAAATTTTAATTTTTTTTTCAAAATTTGATGAAAAAATCAGTTCTTAAGTATTAGTGGCATATCCCTAATAAAATATTGAACCAAATTTCGGGAAAAGGCATTTTAATGACATATTCATGTTTTCATTCGTGGAATGCACAACTCAAAAATGCCAAACTCAGCAAAAAATCATGAAGACTGTCGGAAGTCAGTTTGTCTCCTCTGTATGAAAAAATGTTCTAGGGAGCTAACAAGTTTTCTTAAAGACCAAGTCAAGAGTCTGATTTCTCAGGATGTTGACTTTTGTGACACACGAGTCCCACTTGGAATGTGTGATTCTTGCAGACTGCTTCTGAGGAGAAAGAAAAATGGTGAGAATGTCTCTGTCCCTCCCATTTTTGATTTCTCATCTGTCATGCCTAGGCCTGAGACAAGAGGACAGCAGTGTGATTGCATCATTTGCAAAATTGGACACCTGAAAGCATTGCAAAAGCACCCATTTGAAATGCCACAACAGCCTTTACCATCCCAAGACCAAAGAAGATGTTCTGATTGCCTCTCCTTAATTGGAAGAGGAGTACCTCATCAATGCAATCAGTTCACATTCAGGCATAACATAAAGATGTTGGCATCAAAAGATTCCAAAGTCAGTGAACAGATTGCTTCAGCAGTCATTTCATCTAAAGAGGCTTCTCCTCATGGAACCCTAAGAATAGCACAAAGTGGTGGTGGGCGAGCTTTGCCAATTACTCCAGGTAACTCTAACTTGCAAATCTTTTATCTGATAGTAATTAAAACTTTGTCATTGTCTTTGTCTTTTACAAAAGAAAAAACCTTTAACAAATAAAATTTGCAGTTCAAATCTAAACTTTACTTTCCATAAAGAAAACTTGGTTGTTTATGTGAAAAATTTGCTCCTACTCATAGCAATGTTTTTAATACAGGTGCAGCAAGCGCAAAAAGACTCTTTGGTGATGAAGTAGTTCTAAAAGCCCAAGACCTTGCAAACATTCAGACAAACACAGGGCTGTCTAATGTAAGCGTCAAAAAATTGGCCTCAACATTGAACCATGTTGCACAAGCCAGAGTTGTTGAACCTCAATTCCGGGCAAAATTCCATCAAATAGGTACACAACTATCTGAACATTTCACTCACACAAACATAACTGTGACACATGAAAAGTCTCAGACAAAGAAACAAATTGTGGTTCACTGCAAGAATCTCTCTGAACTTCTCAATGATGTCTTGCTCAAAAGACAAGTGTATAAAGAGCACATAGTCAAGCTTGGAATTGACGGTGGTGGCGGTTTCCTCAAGGTTAGCCTTGGGATTCAAGAAGATGAATTGATTTCTCAAGTTCAAGCTCCACCAGACAAGAAGACACTTACATCTTTTGCAGCAAAAGACAGTGGTGTGAAATCTCAACTTCTTGTTGCTGTAGCAGAGGATGTACCAGAAAACTATGAGAATTTGAGAACAATACTATCTCTCATCTTCTCTGAGCGAGTTGACTTTCTTCTTTCAAGTGACCTGAAGGTGGCAAACCTTGTGTGTGGGCTTCAGTCACATGCCAGCTCACACCCTTGCACATGGTGTGACATTGACCACAATAGGTTATCACAGAATGGTAACTTTCGAACCTTTGGATCCATCAGAAGATCTTATGCCTCATTTAAAGCAGCTGGTTTAGACATGAAAAAGGCTAAACAATTTCAGAATGTGGTGCATGAGCCCCTCTTGGATTTTTCTGACAATGCACTTGTTCTTGACATCATACCACCAATGGAGCTACATCTCCTTCTCGGTGTAGTGAACCATCTGTTCAAGGCACTAAAGGACTCCTGGCCTGAGGCTGAAGAATGGCCTAAAGCTCTTCATATCAAAGAACAGCCTTTTCACGGAGGGCAGTTTGCTGGGAATGAATGCCGCAAACTCCTCAAAAATGTTGACCTTCTTCAAAGACAAGCAGAGAATTGTTCAGCTTTTCATGTTTTTCCATTCATCGACACTTTGAGAAAGTTTGATGCAGTTGTGAATGCCTGCTTTGGAAATCATCTGGATTCAAACTACTCAAAGAAAATTGACCAATTTCAACTGGCTTTCCTCTCCTTGCCAAAAGTAAGTGTGACTCCAAAAGTCCACACTGTCTTCTTTCATGTCAAGGATTTCATTGATCGTCACAAAAAGTCTCTTGGACCATTCAGCGAACAGACAACAGAAGCCCTTCATCACAGTTTCCGAACCCACTGGGAGAGATACAAAAGGCCTCTGGGTCATCCAGACTATCCAGAAAAGTTGCTGAGTTGCATAGTAGATTTCAACAGCAAGCGTCTTTAATGCTAAGTTATCAAGAAAACATCGTCTTTTTGTTTCAGTTTATTTATGTTTTAGTTTTTCAAAAAAGCTTGACTAACTAACATTAAAGCTGCCCCCAACTCAATTCTTTAAAGAGTACATTGTTTTCTCACATTATTTCTTTGTTATGTGTTCATAGAATAAAAAGAATAAAAGCAATCTACAGTGGACAATTGCTAAATCATTTTAAAAAAAATCAAAATTAAACTTGCTAAACAATCATTTTACTTTTGATTTTGAAGTTTTTTAAACATTTTAGTGACTTACCCATGCATCAGGGATCTGTTATGTAGTGTAGATCAATGTTTAGTGAATAAAAAATGTGTTTTCTTTTGATTGCAAAAAAATATTTTTTGTCGCAATTTCTTACATTTTAAAACTAAAATTTCTCGCTCGGACGGTCATGAAGGATTTCATTTTTTTCATTTTTCTAATCAGGAACATATGTAGATACTTCGCTCCAAAGGGTTTTTTCGGGAAGCTTCGGAGTAATTATTTCCCATTTTGGACAAGTGTGAACTTTTAGTTTTTTATTTAAACATTGTTCATATAAATCTTTTTACAGTTTAATAGAGCTGAGGTAAAACTACACTTCTTTTGATTCAGATAACGTAACTCGGAAGCAGAAGAGTCTTGCAAACAAGCTGAGTCTTTTAAAAAAGAAACGTTAAACAATGTGATGTGATTGGTAAGTAAATAATGCGTCTGGTATTGTTGAGAGTACAACCAAAGCTGTTAAACTTATCTGGTCGTGTAACATTTTGTTTCAGAGTCTTATCCTTTGAATGATAGTCCGCAGCCTGGGTTCTCCGGTACCGTGACTGAAACTTTTCAGAACAGACTTGAACTTTTAAAGCAGTGCGATTCGGAAAAGATCTACAAGAGTAAGTTTTTGCCATTTTTTGTTAATACCCATGTAACCTGAAGTAATGTAAACGCCCTCAGCTTTTTCTTAAATGTGTTGCTTAACAATTTTAGATTTTTCGCCTTTGAATGAAAATCCTCAGCCTGAATTCTCCGATGATATGACTCAGATTGCTGAGAAGCTGCTACAGCAAAAAAAAAAAAAAAGTCTACTTCGGAGAACAAATCTACAGGTTACCTTTGTTATGTAACCTACGTTACTACCATGTTCTTTCTTCTTTACTATTAAAACGAAAGTTTTTACCTTTAACAGGAAAGGTCTGCGTTTGGGACAAAGAAAGCTCCCCAGTAAAGTCACAATCAATGAAAGAGACGTTAAATAAAGATTCTAAGAAGGGTTTTTCTGTCAGAGGTATCCTAGTGTTTTTCTTTATAAATCTCTAGTTTAACCAGAACCTTTATTACAGCATCACAATCTTTCGCTTATGTATTTGCAGCAAAAGAATCGACTGCACTAATGGTTGCGAGGGTTTCATCAAGTACGTTTGTTAAACATAAAATGAGAAGCTTTTTCTCTTCTTTAGATAGCTAATACTGACTTGATTATTTACATTTGTTCAGCTATTTCGACAACAACATTATGGCAATTTTTTGAGGCATGTTCTGCATGTTAATCTATCTTTGAAATTTAATGAATTTTTAAAGCTTCGTCAAATTTTTCCATATTAACATTGTAAATAATTGTAATACGTAATTTTTTCTATTCAGCAATACTTTATTTCACAACTTAAATTCTATATATAATACATTATAGTTGTATTATCCTAAACTTCAAACAAACACTTCAAAACATATTTCTCAATTATTACACCACTTTTTAAATAAATTTATAATGACATTTATGTTTAGATAAGTCATTGCATAATGCTATATTTACATCGTATTGGTTTACAATTTACAACTTAAAAAAATAACACTTCGAACATTGGTTGAACATAAAATAAGAAGTTTTTTCTGATCATTAACGCCTACAATTCAAAGAAGCACTCAATGAATATCTTTAAAATTTTCTCAATAAATTAATTGATTAAATTTGTCATCTACACATTCAAAACTATTAAATACTTTTGTCCAATATTTGCGATTTTTCTGGTTTTTTTAATAAGTCTGTTACATAATCTGCTAACCAATATACTTCTAAATTTCTCAAATTCAATTTTTAGCAAACTAGAACTCTTTATGAGGATTTAAATAAATATTTCCAATTCTTTCATCGATAGTAACATTTTCTTCTGTTGAAGCTATCAAATTCTGTTTGTCAACAGCTACAAAGATAGTTTTATAAAAAATGATTTCTTCTAACTATTGCTAAAAATCAATACTAATATCTTTCTCTACTCTAAGAACAATCAATTTTTTTAATGCAGTGCTAAAAGAGCTTACTTCAATTCTACCTCAGACAAAATTTTGATAACCTCTTTAATTTGCAGCTGGATAATGATGTGCTTCGTCAATTTAATAATAAGTTAAAAAAGCTTCATTAATATTTTTCAGATGTTGAATTAACAGCAGATCAAATTTATTTTTACATTAAAATATTCGTTACTATATATATATATATTTTATATTTTTTTCTAAAACTAGCTTTCATATTTGAACTTATAAAAATAACTGTTCATAAATCTTTTCATATAGCAACGTTGTTGTATTTAATAACATTGTCTTCATCACCTTTCCTAAAAGCTCCTAATACGTTTTCACAAAGATACTTACATCTTCGTATAGTTTAACAATATCTATAATTTAACAATAGATGGTTCTATTAAAGTGTTTTTGCAAATAATATGTAACATAAATATTAGTTATTCTGTGATACAATTGGTTTCTCAATATTTGTTTGACACCATAGATGAATTTTTTATTATTAGCGTTACACGGGTGAGCTCGTTTTCTATTCGTAATGTTTAACTATGATTTTTTTATTAATCGTAAGTAAAATTTTGTGAATTGGAATCTCCTGAAAAAGTTGAGGAAATTAGTTATTAAGATTAAAGCCTTACTTAAGTTAGCTGTAATGGGTTTTTTAAGTTCCATAAAGTCGTCGAAATCGATAATGATATTATCAGTGTTTAATGCGCTTCATAGCTTAGAAGAACTTATAATCCTCATATCCTTTCTCTTTCTATTGTTATCTAATTGGCTGTCATGAAGTTAATCGTTTCCCTTAGAGAAATCATAAACACCATTTCGTCCAGCAATAATGTAATGAGTGAGTCAGTACAGAGAAATTTCATTACTATATTGGATAATCGCAGTATTACTAAGTATTACTTAAACATGATTTCATTATTTTGTAATTGTTTATTTAAAATAAATTTTCTCTCATTTTATTCATTCACAACACCTTTCATTTTCTCTTCGTGATAATAACTTAACGATTAATTATACAATTATTTAAACTAAGCAATCGATTATTAACATCAACTTATAATATAAAATACACACAATATAAACCGGTTATCCTATTTTATATTATTTAAAATTGATACTCTGATAACCAAAAATTAACATGAAATATCTAAGTTAGTATTAAAAATAAAGTTAGTATTATTTTTATAGCGTGTGTTCCTCTGTACTTTAATTTAGTTTTAGCAAAGTTTAATCTATTAATAAAAAATTTATTGACAATTGACAATTCCTTTCATTTCATCTTGTAATTTTTCTTCGTACTTTAACTGCAACATCCTTTACAACAATTACATAGTTTTTATAATATAACAACCATATTTCACAAATAATAACATGGTTAACCCTATGATTTGTTTAAAAATAATTTTTAATATTCGACTAACTTTAATAATGACCCACCTATAATGAAAACTTTTTACACTATATACTATATATTAATATTAATTTTACCAATATTAATATGGTTAATCCGATAAGTTGCTTCAAAAACTGTTTTAAATAGTAAGTAACGCAAACATTTCAAAGAAGCATTCAATAAAAATTATGTCTTGATTTTACAAAACAAATTTTCCTTTGTTATTACTTTGATTAGATGTCTCATGTTCTGCATGTCATTTTAAAACTACAATTTGCGTTTTACCAACTTTTATCCTTCAAATTAATATTCAGCTATCCTATATATAAATTTAAAATAATTTCGTGATATGTAAGAAGTTAAATTGACTTATTTTGCAGCAAACACTTGTGCAATTTATGAGCGTAATATTGTACAATGCAATTTTACAAATTCTGTAGTAATGATTTTTTTAAGACTGCTATCACCTATTCCATTAATTTCCATTCCCTTTTAATTTCACGATCGATTTAAATAGTAAAATAAAGACCCAAATTATCTATATCAGTTTCTTTAGAGTTAAGTTCAGTGTGTTATTACATTGCAGCAAACACTTGTGCAATTTAAGAGTATAATATTGTACAATGCAATTTTCAAAATTCTACAGTAATTACTTTTTTTAGACTGCTATCTCTTATTTTTAATAAATATTTTAATTAAATCAAATCATTGTTAATAATAGATTTCCATTTCCTTTTTTTTTCACGATTTAAATAGTAAAATAAAGTCTCAAATTATCTAAAACACTTTCTTTAGAGCTGTGTTGTGTTCTATGTGTTATCAAAACATAATATTAATTAGTATTTTGCAAATACTAATATTAATTAATATTTCGCAAAATTTTGGATTTAATAACTACTTTTTTTGCGAAAGTTTTTTTCTCAATTTTATTTGTATTTTTTTAAGGTAAAAATTCTTTTAAAAAAAATAGTATAATTATCTTAAATACGAACTGTATATACGTTAGTTCTGATTGATAAAATTGTTATTTTATTTTTGTAATTGATGTTAACATTTTGCTATATTAATGTATGTATTCCCTTTATAGTGATTTTTATTCACATCATTATGCATTGGTCTTTAAATGTTATTGAAGCTTTAAGTTCTCTGGATGTTAAATTAGCCAAACAAATATGTATACAATCATGCAATTTGTCACATAATTCAGAATTTGAAAAAGTTTTAGAGAGAGATGATGTGGAGTTTTGTATCTATGTTGCGTCAAATATATGTTATCAAAATTCAAATTTACAACAAACTTTAAATATAAACGATGATGAAGCGCATCAAATATTTCATTATGTTTGTGAATTTTTAAATCAACTGGGTTTTGATCCTGATCAATTTTTGAATTTTATTACCATGTAAAAGACATTTTTTGCGCGTTGAATAGAAATGTCACATTCTAAATTTAAATTTTTATTTAAATTTTATTTTAAACATTTTTATCGGAGTTTTTCAATTACTTTACAATACTTTTTGTCTTTTAATATTCCCATAAAAATATTTTTATTTAAATTTTATTTTAAACATTTTTATCGGAGTTTTTCAATTACTTTACAACACTTTTTGTCTTTTAAAATTCCCATAAAAAAATTTTTTTGGCTCATGTAATTGATAAAAGAGAATTTGATTTTTTAAATTTTTTAGTTCTTAAACGAGTTATCGAAACATTTAACTGTAATAGTTTTTAAATCGTCTACATTTTTCTAAATGTAATTTATTACGCAATTTCCTCATTTTTACTGTGTATGTGCGTGTGTCGGACTGTACCTTTGCAGCTGAAACTGCATATTCGTCAAATCGTCCAATTTTCAATGATTGCTGTGATTGAATTGTGCAAGATATTAACATTCATAGCATCAACAACGATATTATATTGATATTTCATCAGAAATTAAAGTTATTTCCAATGTAACTACTGTAAAACAATTGGTAATTGAACATTGACTTAATTGATAATCAATAACTGAGCTCTTCATCGCTTTTATTAACTGAACTTTTGTTAAGTTAGTTCATAATCTATACAGCTAACAAATCTTTACAGATGTTTTCAATGATTGTTGCGATTGCTGTGTTTGATTTGTAGAAGTATCACTTCAAAGATATCAACATTCATATTATCAACAACAAGTTATTTTTTTGATATTTCATCAGAAATAACAGTAATTTGCAATATAACTACTGTAAAATAATTGGTAATTGAAATCAATAACTGAACCTTCATCGCTTAGATCAACTGAACTTTTGTTAAGTTAGTTCGTAATCTATACAGCTAACAAATCTTTACAGATGTTTCAACAAGCGCAAGCATGGTTTTCTTGACAGCTAATAGTAACGCAAATGTACTGCAAGTGAATTTCGTTGCTAAATTAACTCTTTATCGTTTTTGTTCTCAACAAGCGCATAGTTGATATTTTTGTTGACAGATAAAACTATTCGAATTAAATTTTTTCAGATTTTGCAACAGATCATCGTCATCATCGTCATCATCGTCATGAGCATCATGATTGTTAATGAAATATCTAACTGTTTTAAATTGTGGTGAAAGCAAACTTTTTTTCAGATTTTTGGTTTACACTTTGAAATGCCATTTTAAATATTATTCTCTATCCTGATTGAAGGAAGATATTAAGCAAAAACTCGCTTAACTCACTTAAAATTTTCGAATTCGATCAACCGTTACTATGTTCAACAAACCTACGCGTTTTCCAGTGATTAAAGATTTATATCTCAAATTGAGCAATGAGGGTGCCAATATTGAAATGGGAGGGACATTTTTATAACATAGTAATATTTTATACCATTTATAAATTATATTTTTTTAAGAAAAAATTTGTATTAAGTTGTAAACTAACATTTGTACTTATCATGAAATAATGATTCAAATTTATTATTTGTATTTCTGTAATAATTTTTAAATAAATGAGATATTTAATTTAATTATGTTATTATTTTACTAAAATGAAGGAAAATGAAATTATCTTATCAAAATGTACATGAGATGGTTTTGAATAGAGGCCGAAATTCCTATAACAATTTTGTCATTCGGGTACAGGTGGTGATGATTGAAAATGGAGATATTGTACAGGTGGTAACAAACATTGAGAATCACATTTGGTTTAATACCTGGTTCGGTTACCAATTGTACAAGCATATAAAACTTAACTCTCGTAAGTTAGAGATACTAGCTTCGTGTTGTTTTGAAAAGCCTGATGGACCGTGGTTTATTTTTATGGAACATTTTACTGATCTCTCTCGTTTGCAAAGTTTAAAATTTTGTGATCGTAAAGCGGCTTATAGACATGCGTTTGTGATACTTTCTGATTTTTTTGATTTTAGATCAAAAAATTCTAGATGATTGTGTGTTGAGAAAATGATAAATGTAAAGAAAGCAAGTGAAAATAGAAAAAACGCGATTTTGTGCGCTGTAGAAGAAAGTATACCTTTTGAAGTTGATACTGCTCCTTGTTTAAATAATTTAAAAGAAGTGTACAGTTCACATTCGGAGAAGAACGATGTTTATATTGAATTAATTAAGTTGTATAAAAAGTTGATTTAAATAATAAATAAATGATGGAGATTAAATTGTAAGGGTGTTGTTAATTATAATGATCGTGTTATTTGGCTATTTAAATTGTTTGAATAGTTTATTTTTAGAATGCAATATTTGTCTAAATACGAGGTTAAAAAATACGCTAGTCGTTCTATATTTTATTTGGACACTCATACTTCTAAAACAAAGTTTAAATCTGAGGAAATTGTTCCTACAAGTTTTGTGTATAAATATTTGGACTCACCTGATAAGATTGAGGAATTAATTACGAAATTTACCTACGAAGGATTAATTCGAGAAGAGGAAACAGAAGAATATTCGTTGGATTTTTTAGATCGACCTTGTTTGTATCAAAATGTGATTGGCGTCTTATACGCCAAAGATGACTTTGATAACGGGACAAGTAAGTTGACCAAATTTTGCTATGCGTCTCCGGTCTATACAATCAAAGCGTTAGAACGTAAATTTATGTATAATGATATTGTTCAGTGGAATGTCAGTGAATGTTTCAAGTTTGGTGAAAGTGGTAGTGGTTGGCGAATGATTGCTTTAGATTCATTTAGGTCGCAATATTTGACTGCTCAAAACCTCATTCATTTACGTCGGGTGCGTAACGAAATTATTGGTGTAAATAACTCAATTGATGGCTTGAATCAGTATTGGATTAATGTAGCTATGAAGAGAATTAGACGAGATAACGCCAAGGACAAAGAAGAGAAGCGTCTGATAAAATACTTAAAGGAATTGGATAAACAAGAAATAAAGGATGAATGGCGTGGCATGTGGTGTAGACCTCATAAAGAAAACGAGTCTATCGTGTGCAACGAAAATGTCGTGTTACCGAATAGAGCCAAAGTGGACAGTTTTCTTGATTATAGTTCTTTGTTTGAGAGAGGTTATTGCTTTTATGCGGCCATGATAATCGCTTTACTGTTAAATAAACTAAAAATATTTTCTTTAAAAAAATATAAACGATGGTTATCAGAAAATCGTGAAGGAGATTTTCAATGTGAGAACGATATCTTGGATGTATTGAGGGAGGGAATGGAGGAGGAAAATTGGATTGTTTATCGTGATTTTTTATTAGAATTCAAGACGATGTGTTACAACGTGACTTTTTCAACATTGCAAAAGATATGCGAACATTTTGTGAGTCATCCATTTTTTTCTCGATTTCATGTCAGAATTTTTCAACCGCATGTCAAAGCGAAAAGAGTAAGAGTGTTGAACAAATGTGTCAAGTATAAAAAGGTCTTGGAGGAGACGATGACATGTGTTTTTGAAAGTCGACATTTATCTCTTGACGAAAAAAATAGATTGCGTGATTTTCAGTCTGAAACGTTACGACAAGAGGCAAATGATATTTATGTAAATACTTTAAATTTGTTTCTATGTTCAACTTCTCGCAACGTTCATCATGCGATGTGTTTAATTAATCTACATCACACATATAAATATATTTCGCCAACACAATCGAATGTTTATCTAAAGCAATGTCCAAAATGTTTACAGTTTTATCACCAAGACCGACATGTAAATTGTCCTGGCTATTATATAAGCGATATGTTTACTTATTCAGAAAATCGAACATTTTACAATCCGGTTAATCGATTTATAGCCAATAGTCGTAGTCAATTTCCTTTTTTTTATTACTTTTGATTGCGAAACGAGGAATATTGAACAAAATGCACGCATCAGTTATACCAAAACAGTCAAATCAGACATGCATTATTTGTGTCATACCATTTCTGTCAATTGTATATCTAACAATTTAGCAGAGGATTTGTTTGGTAGAGATTGTCAAGGGAATGTTCTTAAGCAAATCGTTATATATTATGAAAACACAGTAGCTAGTTTGAAGCAACATGTGCTCGATTTTTTACCTCCAGTCATGCGACAGTGCAAAAATATAGTCACTTATACGCATCGCATATTATTGTGGAATAAATTAGAAACATGCTGTGATCCGGAAATTAAAGAACAATTGAAATCTGAACTACGTGTTTATGATTTATTACTGCTAGCAGCTCTTTTAAAAACATTTACTTATACCTAGTTGCGTCCCTTAAAGGAAAATCTTATTATTGACAATGCAGAACGCACGAGATTATTTTCGGCTGAAACGGTAGTATGCTGTATCTGTAAGAAAAAAAGCACACCATTGCGTAATACAAACATTAAAAAGTTTTATCGTAGCCTAGCAGCTGAAATTGCCTTAGATCACAACCACCTTCGCACCGAACATGTATGTCGTGATGTCATTAAAAATTTTTTGCTTTTACAATTTTCTAAAATAAACGTATTTGACGCACTTTCAGATCATGAACGTTTTTGCATACGTCAGACAGAGGTAGAACGATTGATTGACAAACTCATGTTTTTTCATGAAATGCTCTACGCGTTAAATAAGTGGACAAAGTTGCATCGCAAATACGGTCGTTCGCATCTTTGGCAAAACGGTTATATGACTGAATGTGTCCTCATGACGTTCGATAGAGTCGTAGAAATTTTACATATTCTAGCGCAATGGTTAATGCCTGATCAAGTAGATGTGACATTTGAAGCTTACGGACACAGCGTGTTGTTTTTGCTGGAAGACTGCACATTTTTATTTAAGTTGTTTTGCAAGTTGCACGATCTAGCCTTTGAATTTTTACATCAACATGAAATAGAAATTCGAGAAATGTGTGAAGTGCATTGGTTTAGTATCATTGCTTTATTGGATGCTAGCGATGTTTTTAAACGAATATGGTTAGAATGTCTCCTATGCGATTTAAAAGTGAAACACGATGATGGCGATCGTGATATTCTGACGCTAATTACCGACCAGCGTGAAAACGTACAAACACAAATGGAAAATTCGCTACGCATGTTTGAGGATTTTATGGTTGTCGATCACGATCACTTTTCAGGTGAAATTTTAGGTCTAGCGCATAATTCTTGCAATTTAAATATGGGAAAAGCTTCCGAAAATATGATTTGTAATATTTACGCACACAACAGTTCCTTTGATAATGCGGTCATGATTGTGGAGGGTTTGAATAAAAAATTAGATTTACCACTCTGGTCGTTAAACGAAGAAAACAGCGACATGAGTAACTACGACCGTCTTTGTCAATATTTAAATTTTAAAGACACATATGTCATTGCCAATTCCGCTTCCAAAGTACGTTTGATCAGTTTTGACAATCAAGTTCGTATTGTGGACTCTCTTCGTTTGCTTAATGTGTCCTTAGACGAGGCAACATCTATGCTTACGGATCAGAGTAAAAACCATTTGATCACAAGTGTGACTCGCTATTTGTACGAATCAGGCATGATTTCCTTTGACAATATGAACCACTTGTTAACTAATCCTCTTTATCGAAGTTGTCTGGTAAAAAAATCCATCTTTCCCTACTCGCAATTAGACGATGAATTGTTAGATATTGAATATAGAGAAATCCCGCCTCTTCAACTTTTTGCGCGTAACTTATTGTGTAAATCGGTAAACATCGAGGAAGAAATGGAGAAAATAAAGAGTAGTTATGAGAACATCAAAGCGCTGTGGAACTTATTAAATATAACTAAACTGCGAACGCTATTAGAAATTTATGTTGTTATTGATTCGTTGGGTTTGGGCATGGCTTTGGTCGATTTTGATAAAAAGACATTTCAGCAAACAGGTTTCCATATCATGTCCTCCCTTAGTATCTTTAGTTTTGCAAGTCATTTCAACTGTTGGCTCAGTAATATTGCATTGCAGTATCCTCCTTCTGGTGAACATCAATGACTTATTGAAATGTGTGTTAGGGGCGGCATGTCTACCAATGAAGCGATGAGTGCTTGTCTCAATACGGATTACTACGTCAATTATCTTAGAGAAAAGGACATTGCCAACGATTACAATTCTTGCTGTTTGTTCTTTGATGAAAACGGTCAATACGGAACGGCTCAAACTAAACGGGTACCTTGTCAAATGAAATTTAAACTGGATTATGAAACGAAGTGTTTTGAAACGTTATTGGAAAAATATTACGACGATGATAAAAGTACGGAAAATTCTGAATTTTTTTCAATGGATGCCTTGGTGTATGATGATAATATATTACGTAGTTTGATTTTTTAATGAAATTTTGTTGATATGTGTTTTGCGCGGGGGGTTTGTTGTGTAAGAGTGAATTAATATTACCCCCTAAATAGGATAGTGAAAGCGAAAAAAGTATTGGTGGATATTTTGGATAGGATTATGGGATTATAGATGGTATATAAGGTTTGTTTTCGGGTAATTGTATTCGGATAGAACGGTGATAAGTAAGGCGGAAGCGCTGCTGAAAAAATGTGTGAAATATCTTCAACTACGACAAGCGTAATGTTAAACGGTAATTCAGTTGAAATTCCAGTGTTGGATACAGTGAGAGTTTTTGAAAACTTACGAAATCGATATTTGCGATTTTTACCTATTCAAGTGAGTGAAATTGACAGTACATTGGAAGACGAATATTTGATAGAGCCCGTTGAAGAGATAAATTTCGAAGCAGTTCGAGAAGCTCGAGTTGTTTTAGATCGATTATTTGAATTGGATGAAGAAGATATGGATCATGGTATGAGTGACGTTGAAGAAGATATGAATGATGAGGTAGAAGATATGAACGTGGAGGATGTGGATGTTATTGAAATAAGTAGTGATGAAGACGAAGATTTAGAAGATTATAGGAATGATGAGCAAGTCGAATCTAACTCTGAATCAGAAGAGCAAGTTGATTCCGATAATAATTTAGAAGATGATTTTGACGATGATTACGATCCTGACGATTCGGATTACGATCCCTATTCAGTTAACGTAGTTTATCCTTGGAACGTATCTTTGTAAATAAATAAAAACTTAATTATAAAGATGCCAATTTATTTTTATTGTTTTAATACATTGTAAGGTTTAAGTTTATTCTTTTCGCCATCTGAAATTTATTTTAAATAATTTAATTGTTAACAGTTTTAACATATTTTTGATTTTCGCATATTTCAACTAACTGTTCTTCGGTTAATTTTTCAAAACAAAACTCTTTATGGAAAATAAAACATTCTTTACACAAATATAAAGCGCAAACGGGACATGCAGTAATTTCTTTTTTATCGTCTTCGAAAAATTCGTTGCAACAATAACAATCATGAATTTCAGTATATACACAAGCGAACTCTATATGTTTATCTGCAATGCGTTTATAATGTTGAATTTTTTTAAGCAGATATTCTATTATATTATTTTCGGACATTGTACAAAGTTACCTTGATGATCCTTCTTTTAACTTTACTTTGTAGTAAATAAACTGTTGTTTGATCTAGCGTCGTGGCTTTCTTACGAATACATTGCCTTTTTATATGCTTTTTAAAATAATCCTATTAAAACAATATAATAAAAAATTTCCTTAGGAATTTTCTTAGGAAATTCCTACATTATATTGTGATGTAATTTAAGGGAATTTCCCTTTATTACGTAATTTAATGTATTATATTTACCATAGTGATGTAACATAAGGTATTTCCATTTTAATTTACGTAACTTATCGGTATTAAAACAGATTAGCGTTTTATTATAAAACATTAGAATTTTTTAATGTTAACAACAACAGCGCAAGCGACAAAGTTAACAGAAATTTAGCAAACTTTAAAGAAGTAAAAGAAGTAAAAATTTTGTAAGTATGGTTTCTTTGGCTTCTACTCCTAGTTCTACTCTTTTAAATTATGGTTGTTTGGCGGCAGGTAGTTTATATTGTATTTATTTAAACGAAAAAGATGATTCTAAGTGTAAAAAAGGTCAATATTTTAGTGCGCCGATACAGTTGGTAGGGCAATTTGATTTTGTACAAAATTGTTTTTATGTTATCAATAATGCTAAAAAATTTTCTGTTTTGATTCCTTTTAAAAAAATCAACGATTGTTTGAACAACTCGGTTACCGAAGATGATGGGTTGGACTCTGAAAAATTAAATAAGAAATTTTTAATGTTTCGCGCTGCAGTAAAAGTTTCACCTGAAGACACCAACTTTTGTAATCCAAAAATTAGTGGAGAACGCAAGTTTGAATACTATTATAATATTGACGATGAAAGCGTAATTCCATTTAACAATTGGACTGTAAAAAAAATTGGTGATTTGATATTTGATAAGATTAAAAATAATCAGACAGAGACCTGGAGAAAGATTAGTAGAGAAAATATCAACATCCCTTTGAATACGTTTAGCACGAACCAGCCTACTTGTTTAAAAATGTTTAACTATAATCCTGAAAAAGAAACAAATGTTTTTATAAAAGAACATAATCGTTTAGTTTACGAACTTAATTCTAGAAAAAATTTACCTTCTTGCGTATATGAAGACAACCAGTTGTTGACTGATCATAAAGTCGAATCTTTGGAAGGACCCCCTATAAGTACGTCTTATACTGTAGCGTAACATTATATATTATTTAGAAAATAATAAATTTAAATAACTATTGTTTTTATTTTAGAAAAACAACGAGCTTGAAATGGAAAACGTTGAACAATTAAATTTTAAAGAATTTATTTTAACTTGTATTATTATTGTAAAACGTTATCATCAGACGTATTATTACTTGGATAGTAGGTTATTGTTATCTTTGGATAGATTATGTATAGAGTTAAAAGAATATTATTTTTTGTTAAAGGAGGATGATTTTATTATAGTGATATGGAACGGTTTTTGTAATACTTATAAATATTTTTACAATTTTAAAGATGTTTATTTTATAGAATTATTAAAAAATTTTTCGGATATAATGAATATTTTTTACGCATGTTGTGAAGATGATAAATGTTTAGACGATGACGCTTTTTGTTTAAAAATTATGTCGGATGTTTGTAAAAATATTGTATGAAAAATAAATTTATGTTTAGAGAAAAATGAGTAACAAAATAATAAAATCGTCGCCTGTTTCAAAAACAGATATGACTACGCCTGAAGAAATACAATTAGCCAACGACATTATCCGTTGCTTTTTGAACTATGATTTACATAAAGCACGTCAGTTGCTAATGCAACAATATATACGAGAAATGAGAGGAAATAACGTTTATTTTAAAAATAATTACTATTTAACGCAATTATTTACGTGTAATAATCAAAAGGATTTTGTAGATTTAGTGAAATTTGGAGTTTGTCCTAATGTTTACGTATTAGTATTGTTAAAAATTGCTCCTTTTACTGAACATTACGCTAGTTTATTACATTCTATAATGCATTGTAATATGTACGGTAAAATAAAATCTATTGCATTTGTAAATTTTTTTACGCCAATTTAGAAATGAATAATAATTATTACAGATTGTTGGAAATGCACATTAAAAGATTGAACATCGCCAAGGTTAAAGAAATGTTAACTGAAGCTAGCGTAAAGACGAACGTTCATGTCTTTGATTTGATATTAATACAAAGAAAACTTTTATTTTTTAAAATGTTTATGAGGAATTTAGTTAAATATGAAAGTTTATTATTAATTTTACTAGGTTTAAAAAGAAATTCACCAATTACAGTTCGTTTATATAACGCCTGTATGTACGCATGTTTACTAGCTTCTTTAAGAAGTTTTTAATATTTTAGATAAAAATATGGAATTTGATTTTATATTTCGCGAACAAAGTGAATATGCTACAAAATACAGCGCTGGTTTAGATTTAAAAAATAATGAAGGAGATATATGTGTTAAAGCTTTTGAAAAAATCAAAGTGTGTTCGAATTTGCGTATAAATCAAATGGAATCTAACATTTGCGGTTTTGTTTTACCTAAATCTCGCGGTTTATATAAAAATTACGAAGTTATACAAGGTTTAATCGATCCAGATTATAGCGGTGATGTTTTTGTTCAACTTAAAAATTTATCTTATTCGGATATCGTTGTTAAACATAATGAAGAAATAGCTCAAATTGTATTTATTCCTTTTGTTAGACCTAAAAATATTAAAGTTTCCGATAATAGTAAAAAATAGCGGCTTTGGATCCACCGACACTTTGGTTAATAGATTCTGAATTCATTCAGGTATTTATTTAATTTATTTTTAATTTATTTTAATGTTTTTAACCTATGGATTTTTATTGTAAAATTTTATTTTAGACAAGTAAGAAACATTTCTGCATACGAGAGCTATCTTTCGTGAGGCTGTTTAGTCAATACGAACCGACGACCTATATGTTTAATCCGTGTATTGATTATGAGGACTTGGAATTTAAATATCGAAATACTTTTATTTACTGCAAAAACAATATTCATAAGTTGGATTACAATTGTAATTCAAGGTTTACGTGTAGTGATGTTGTACCTATGTTAAAGAGTTTTATAAAAAATACAGACATTATAGTATATAAAGGCGGAAATGTTGAAGAAAATATTAGCGTATCTTTAGGTTGTAAAAGTGTAAATTTAGAAGATTGGGGTGTTCCTAGGGTGAAAGATATTCCGTTTTTTATTAATAATGTTAATGTTATATGTAAAGAGCATGATGTTAATGAACTTCATTGTTCTAGATACGAAGTGACTGTTTTACGAGATTTTGTACATAAATATGCATGTAAAACTTTATTTTATTAATTACATTTAGATGAACAAACAGATTGCGGAAGACTTGAAAATAATATACAAACAAAAATACGTAGAATTGTTTAAAGAATACAATTACAACATTCGGCACATTTTGAAAAAAACGATAATTGATATAGAAGAGTGCGATAAAGAATTAGATGAAAAATTCTTAATTTTGATTAATGATTTGGAAAGAATTAACGACGATAACCCTTGCAATTTATATTTTTTGAACAAGATTCAATTTTCGGATAACATTATTACGGAAATAAAAATGTTGTTGAAAGCTTGTTTTAATAAAGATTTTTTAGATTATAAGCAGTCTATATATTTGTTAAAAATGTTGTCTAATAAATTTTTTAACTTGTAGTGATAAAAAATGGAATACGAAATTTATGAAGAAAAAAAGACGTATCCCAGTGGAACAAAATTTGTTATTCGAACGTATAGAAATAAACAAACGCTTAAAATAAAATCGGAAAGTGTAGTATCTACAGATGTCATTAATAGATACATACAAAATCCGTTGGATATTGAACAGTTGATTGAAAAGTACACTTTTGAATTAATGAATCAATATGAAGATATCAGTTTTAAAAATATAGACGTTCCATGTTTGTATCAAAACATTCTATTGATGCTTTATGTTAAAGATGACTTCGAAACAGGTGAGTCAAAAGTGGTTAAATTTGCTTATTCTTCGCCGGTTTATATTATTAAGAAATTGGAAAAAGATTTGTATTTAAAAACGGTAGCTAGCATAAATATCCAACACGGTTTTGATTATGTAGAAAGCGGTAGCGGTTGGCGATTAATTGCTTTAGATTTTTTCAAGTCGCAATTACTTACTGAAATTACAGACTCTAAAATAAGTAAGCTTAGAAACGAAATAATAGGAGGTTTTGATAATGTTCAAAGAAAAAGAAAATATAATTTCAATCCTTTTTCAAAAACTAATGTTCGTAAAATGGTTAAATTTTTAATTGAAAAAGATAAAGAAGAAAATGTGGAAGTTGTTCATAATGAATTTTTGGGTCCTTGGTGTAGACCTAATATTACTCAAAACGATGTAAAAATTGACGGTAAAATACTGACTTTTCATGAAAAAAAATCCATGTTTTTAGACTATAGTTCACTTTTGGAGAAAGGGTATTGTTTTTACGTGGCTATTTTAATAGGAATGCTTTTGGTAAAATATAAAATTCGAAAAATAAAAGATTTCGATCGATGGTTAAATGAAAATAGTTACGGCGAATTAAGAAGTGAGAATGCTGTTATAGATATTTTAAAAATGAACACAACGGAAGAAAAGTGGGACGAATTAAAGTTATTTTTGAACAATTTAAAAACCCAATGTTATAACTTATCGTTGAAAGATTTACAAAACCTTTGTTTAAAGTTTACGACTGATTGCACTTTGTTTCCTTATCATTTGCGACTATATGTGGTAAAAAAAAAAACGCATAGAGTATATCTGTTTACTAAAAGTTTGCATATCAAAAAAAAAGTGGACGAGAAATTGTCTTCTATATTCGAAAGCAAGCTGTTTAATCCTATTCAGTTAAAAAGATTGTGCCCTTTAATGCCTGATGAAGAAAAAGACATACTAAACGGTCAATTTTCAAATACCATTAACATTTTACTTTGTAATCAAGATGGACAAGGGTACCACGCTGTAAATTTGATAAATTTAAACAAATCTAAAAAAGACAGTTTGAACAAGTATTTAAAGGAATGTCATTACTGTTTGCAATTTTACGATAGAAATAGTTTTCAAAGACATTTGGACAATTGTGACGGCTTTTACGTAAAGCAATGTTTCGTCTACAGTAAAACGCGTAGCTTTTATAAACCTCGTTTTAAATTTATGATGCAGAGCCGAAGGCAATTTCCTTTTTTTATAACTTTTGATTGTGAAACTTTCAATAAACATGTCGAAGATAGTACCGGTAAACAAAAAACTTTGGCTGAATTAAATTATTTTTGCCATACTGTTTCTTTAAACGTAGTGTCTAAAAATTTAGCTGAAAAAATATTTGGAATGGATGTGAACGGTAATGTTATTAAACAACTTGTTTTTTATTACGAAAACAATGAAGTTAGTTCAGAAAAAAACATTATAGATTTGATACCTTTACCCATGCAAAATTGTAAAAATAAAATTGCTTACGAATATTGTAACAAATTGTGGAAAGAAATGAATTTTTGCTTAGACATTAAAAAAAAAGAAAAGCTAAAAAGCGATTTAAGGGTTTACGATTTGCTGTTGTTATCGTCCGTAGTAAAAAGTTATTGTCAAAATGTTTTACTACCGGAATATTCACCTTTAAATATTTCTATCGAAAAATATAATGAATTGTGGAGGCAAGACAACATTGTTTGCACTATATGTAAAAAAAAATGCAACAAATTAAAGTTTGAAAATGTTAAAACTTTTTTTAATAACTTGGAATCAGAGGTATTGTTAGATCATAAAGAAATTTTACCGATATGTTTCGAACATGTTTCTTTAAAGGATATGTTGTACGAAAATTTAAGCGAAGTAAATTTATTTCAGTTACCGATGGATATTCAAAATATGATACAAACTGAAACTATGGATCAGATTAAATTAAAGTTATTATTTATTTGTCAAGTTTTATATTTGTTAAAAAAATGGTCTGTGGTATACGATAAATACGGAGAAAGTTATATGTGGCAAAACGGATACATGTGTAAAATTATTAATATGGATAGCTTTGAAGTTATGAATATTTTAAGATTTTTAGGAAAAAATTATTTACCTTCTCAGAGATATTCAGTTTTGTTTGAAGAAGATATGGTTTTTGCATTTGACGATTTAGACATGGACACGTTTTTATTACAAGACCACAGGTTTTTTTATAAAGCTTTTTGCGAAATTTATAAATATGTTCAATTCGAAATTCAATTAACTTATGCTTATTTAACAGAGTGTGGTAAAGATGTTGTTTTGTTTTGTTTACTAAGTGAATTAGATTTACAGAATGTGCGTTTGTGGCACGAAGTTATAATGGTATCTTTAAAAAATACGCATGTTGACAGTGAAAATGTTCATTATTTGAAAGATCATATTGGTGAAAAAGCTTTTCAAACAGATTTACAGAATGTATTAAAATCAATCATGTACCATTTTGAAAACTGGTTGGTAGTGGATCATGATCATTACACAGGTGAATTACTTGGTTTAGCTCATAATATTTGCAATGTTTCTTATGGTAAAGTTTCTTCGCAAAACATTTTAAACATATATGCTCATAATTCAGTGTTTGATAACGCTGTTATGATTATAGACAGTTTACACAAAAGTTTAGATTTTCCTCATTTTAATTTGGACAATAGCAATAACAGCGATTATGATAATTTATTACAGTATTTTAATTTTGAAAATTGCTTTTTTATTGCGCAGAACAGTTCAAAAATTAGAATTATTGATTTTTGTAATAAAGTGAGAATTGTCGATTCGTATCGTTTATTAAATATGTCTTTAAATGAAGCGACTTCAATGTTATCTACACGATGTAAAAAGGATCTCATTATTTCCGCCGTCAACTATTTTTATAACTCCAACTTGATAGATTACGACACCATGTTACTTTTGTTGAACAATGAAGAAATGAGTCAAATTTTAACTAAAAAACTTATATTTCCTTACGCGCATATGGAAACTCATTTGTTAGAAGTAGAGTATTCTAGTATCCCCCCTATAGCTATTTTTGCTAAAAATTATTTATCTAAAAGCAGCTCTTTAGATGAAGAAATTGAAAAAATTAAAAGTGATTATGAAAATGTGAAAGTCATTTGGGATTTATTCAAAATAAAAAAACTAAAAACTTTCCTAAAAATATACGTTGTTATAGATTCCTTAAGTTTGGGTATGGCACTGATCGACTTTGACGATAAAACGTTTAATCAAACAGGTTTTCACATATTGTCTTCTGTTAGTATATTTAGTTTTGCTAGTCATTTTAATAATTGGATGAGCGGTGTTAATGTTCAGTATCCTCCGACTCACGAGCATCATCAATTGATTGAACAATGTGTAAGAGGCGGGATGTCGACGAACGGATCTTTTAAGTTAGGTATCAATTCTGAATATTACAAAGAATATTTAAATAAACAAAACATAACAAATAACTTTCATTCTTTTATGTTTTTTGGCGACGAAAATCAACAATATGGAGGAGCTCAAGGAAAACCGTTGTGTTGTCAGCTAAATTACAACATTGATTACGAAACCAAATGTTTTGAAGAAGTTTTGAGAAAATATTACAGCGAACATCACTGTCTAGAAAAATTTTCGACTGACGCTTTTGTTCATTGTAGAATCTCGATGAAAAAAGAACATCAGGATAAATGTCACGGTTTTTCTCCTATGGTTCAAAGAGGTAGTATACCATTGTATCAATACGGACCCTACGAGATTTTAAAATTGCGAAAAAAATTACAAAACGGATCTTATACAATAACGGAAGATAATTCTTTAAAATTGCTAATGAAAGTGGACAGCCATGTTACCGTGGAGACTTTAGATTATTTGAAATGGTTGGTTGAAGAAAGAGGCGTTGTGGTAGAAGAAATTTACGCGGTATTACCGGTTTATAGATTCCCTCTCAGTTCTAAAAGTATTCGTTTCTACATGTTGATGCGAGCTGAAGCTGTTAAAATAGGAGATCTTATTACAGCTGCTTTATGTAAATTTATTATTAACGGACAATACGGTTTTCACACTCGAAAAGCTGAAAAAAATATTCAAGTCAAAATTTTTGTTAACACCGAAAATAAAGTGCGTCAATGTATATTAAATATTAACGAATTATACGAAACAATGATAGCGGACGGTGTTTCCCCTAGCGAATTTAAAAGTTACTTACCTGTCAGTTTTCAAAAATTTTTCTTTTCCGGTGATCAGTTTATTATATATAATCCTGACGACATTTACTTAGATGTCAGTAATAAAAAAATCGCTACCGAACCTGTGGAATTTTCTTACTCAGCTTTCTTTAATAATTTTATTTCTATGGAAATGAGAAACGTTTGTACGAAATCGGTGTTATGTTCGAATAATGGGGAAAATATGGACATTTTAGAGTTACTTTCAAATGAATCAGGCGTCAATTTAAAAGATGTGGTGATAACGGTTGTTAAAGAACAAATAAAAAAATCCAATCGTAGTTTAAGAATGATTGCAGCTAAAATACTCAGTAATGCAAAGTTGAACATCAGTAAATTTGTATTTGATTTACAAAACATGTGTGAAAAAAATAAAGCTAGTGCGCATTTAATGGTAACAGATACTGATTCAGCATGTTTTTTAATTTTAAAAGAGAAAAACAAAGAATCTGAAATCGACTTTAACAAGGATTTTTATGATTGGATAAAACAAGATGCAAATTTTAATAAATGGATGGATTTTTCTAATTATCCTAAAAATCACAATTTGTATAACTCGGAGTTTACTAAATTAGCTGACCACTTTCAAGATGAAGTAGCGCCTCCAGCGGTTATTAATAAAATTATGGCTATGGCACCTAAATGTTATATGGTTGATGTGGACAAAGAGGGTAAATTAACAAGTAAAAAACGATTTAAAGGTGTCCCTTTATATAATGTGGACATAAACAATTATGTAAACGGTTTAGACTGTTATCCTTGTTCTAATTTTTTTATACAAAAAGAACTTCACAACATTATTCGTCAACATCAACAAACTATATTACAAAACAGATTGACTATTCAAAGAACTGGTGAAAATTTTAAAATAGCAATTAAGGAATGCGAGCTGCAGTTATTTAAAAAACCTAATCAAAAATTATATCCTTTTGATTGTGGAGTAATGAGTGAAATTAGAGGACATCACGTTTTAAAACCTATAGAAGAGTTGAATAAAAGTGTTCTACCTGACAAAAACAAATTTTGTAGCGATGAACATATTTTAAATTTACTTACGTTAGAAAAGGATATTATCAACAACAACGAATATTTAAAGAGAAATAGGCGATATGTAGACGACACCGTTATACCATTTTATAAAATTTTAAAGCGATGTAACGATTTTGATAATAATATAAATATCGATAGTATTAGTGATGAAACTTTATTAAATGAAGATTGTAGTATGAGTGATTTAATTTGAATATATTTTAGTCAATTAAAAAATGCAATTAGCAAGTGAATCTATCAAACTGTGCGAAGAATTGGAGGTCATGATAAAAATTGCAGATGGAAACAACGATGAAGAAGAAAATAATAGCGATACGGAAGATGAGAGTATTGTAAGCAAGTTACGAGTAGTCAAGAAAAATTTGGGTTTGCTTGAAAAAGAGTATTTGGTTTTGAAAAGAAATGCTCAAGATTTGATACATGTGATAAAAAATAACGATCAATCTAGATTTAAATTAAAAAAAAAAATGAATAGGATGCAAAAAAGATATCATCAAATGTATGCTTCGAATTATAAAATGAAGTATTGCACTGATTGTAAAACTTATTATAGTTGGGATAATTATAGTTACACGTGTGAAGTGTGTCTTTGTCGATTTTGTAAAAAATGTGAAAAATCTCACAAAAAAAAGCATGTCTTTGTAAGTTTTAACGAGTCATGTATTTTGATTTAGATTATATACAATTATGTCTTTTGTCGCTGTGGATTTTTACTCGAACAATGTGAATTTTGAAAGTATTTATATAGACACCGAAGAAGATTTGTATAAACTAGACAGTAATATTTTAAATCAAAGTTTAAGAATTCATAAAGAACATCATAGCGATGATGAAAAATACATCATAGTATCATACGAATACGGGCAATATCGTTACAGTTTTACTCCTTTTATTGGCAGCGTTGACATGCAGTGTTTTTTATGCAGTTGTTTGTTGAGAAGCTTTGTTTTGTATAAAAATTTGAATCGACAGCGAAATTTATATCCCGAAATTAATTTGTACGAAAAAACTAAATTGTTTTTAAAAATACGAGAAGGTTGTATTAATAATTATCATTTTTATAAATATTTTTAGTGTTAAAAATGAATAAAAACCATATTTATGACGATACCGCTATGATTTGTATGCACAGTATGCGTATTTTGTTAAAATACGCTAATAAATTAAAATCTTTAGAAAATAATAAAATGGAAGGCGTGGATTTTGCTGAAGCAGATAAACATGTTCATTTTAATGATATAGTAGAAGAATTTGAGTGCGTTTCATATCAAATGGATAAAATAACCATCGATTTAACGGATAGTGACGATGTCATCGAAATATCCGATGATGAAGTTATAGAAATATCTGACGATGAAATAAAAGCAACAGAAAACGACGATGAAAAAAAAGAAGAAATAGAAAACGACGTTCATTTTGAACAAGAAAAAGTAAATGAATCGATGGAAGAGTCGGAAGTAAATGAGGAGGAAAAAATGAATGGTAATATTTACTTGTATATTGTTAAAATAGCTTATAAATTCGCATTTTTATAAACCTATTAATAGACTTTTTAGATACAGTGGGTAATACGATTGCGGTACTTGAAAAATACTTGAAAAATACGAACTTGAAAAATACGATTGTAGCGATGAACTTGAAAAAACAATACGATTGCGGTAGCAATGAACTTGAAATATGGATTATTTAGCGAGTTACATAGGGTGTAAAAATATTTACTTGTATATTGTAAGAAATAGCTCATAAATTTTCATTTTATAAACCTGTTTAGATTCGTTGGAGTATTTAATAAAATACGCTGAAAATACAAAATGTAGTACGATAGCCGCAGCATTAGATTTTGGAGAAGTTAGGCTAGCTAAAGAATTATTTAAAATGGTGGATTTGACAGGGTACAATGAACTTGAAAAAACATTATATCAAGACGATGATATATTTTTAGATTATTTAGCGAGTAACATAGGGCTTAAAAATTCTGGGTTATATAAATTTTTTAATAGCGAAGATGAGTGTTGTAGAGTTTTTAACTTTTGTTGTGATTTGTTAGACAACCCTGATCCTTACTATTCTTTGTACACCGATTTATTTTGATTATGTATTTAAATTTTTGAAAAAAAACTAGCAAATTTATAACATTTAACTAGGTGTATTTGTGGTAATTTTTTTAATATAAATACCATATTTTTAGTTACTTTATTATATAACTACAAAATGGAAGAATCTATAGTTAGCGAAATAACTGTAGGGGCAAGTGAAAATGTGTCGTCATTAAACAAAGAGGAACAATTTCAACATGAAAACCGTAGCGTTAACGAAAGCTTTGAAATTTTACAAGAAGAGTATTTATTAAAAAACATTGATTTAAAAGAAAAAGCCGTAGCTGTGATAGATAAAATAGTTTCTATCGAAAAAGCTCTTGTCAAATACGATGAAATAGAAATTTTATCTGAATTTGATTTGTTTGTTAAAAAATTTAGAAAGTCTTTTGAGGCTGATTTCTTTTATTACGAACAAAATTACGAACAATGGTTATCCAATGTCAAATCTAAACACGAATTAACGACGGACGATTTTGAAATTTTAAAGAAATATCATTATTCGGAGGAAGAGTTATGGATTATTGTATACTGGTTATTGGTTCGCGTTACTTTTGTTGAGAAATATTACAAGTTGTCAACGTTAAAAGAGTATCGTAAAGATTATGAAATGGAGTATCAACCAAGGGCTTACAAAATCATTCACGACGTCAAAGTGATTTATCATAGGTTTTTTTCACGACCTCTACCTAAGACTTTTTATTTTAAGAATACAGTTCCAAAAAAGAAATACGATAACAATGTTTATCAAACGTTTGTCATGCTACCTTTCATTTTGGATATGTTTGAAATGCGATCATGTGAAGAAAATTTATATAAAAACTTAAAGTACTATCATCATTTTTACTATTCGTTGTACACACCGTATTTAGTGTATGAGATGTTTAAAAATTTGAAAAAGAACAAAACCAATTACTGTGTTTATAAAAACGAATTACTAATGTACGGAAGAAAGAAAAACTCATCTTTAGCCGTTTTAAACGTTAATCATCCTGAAGTCAACACTATCATCTTTTTTAAAAGGAATTTCAAACCTGAATGCATCGAGTATTTGCGTAAAGGAGAATATTACGAAGGGGATGGAGAAAGCGTGTATTTACTACCTCCAAAAAAAAAAATTAAAACAGATTTGTAAAATAATGGACGATTTTGTATTGACGGATTTTTCATTATAATAAATTTTGTTTTAGATAAATTTGTATTTTAATAAAATTTGTATTTTATTTAGCATTTTTTATAATTTTATAGATTACTAAAATGAACCCTACATATTATGTAAAACGTTCTGGAGAATGGAAAGAATCTAATCCTTTACACGGAAAGGCTATATTGTTTTCGTTTCCTATACCGGATGATAGTATTCTTTCAATGGCTGTTTTAATTTTTCCTGGAGAAAAATTTTACGAATTGTTATGGAAATTAAAAGTATCTATAAATATGGCATCTCTAAATATGACATATATATTTAGTGAAAAAAACGAAATTGAAAGATTTCGATTGCTGTTTGAATGTGCTGCTGCTATGAACGAATATCGATGTAATCGTGATAGCTGTTTTGCAAACTGTAATTGTGCTAAAAAGAATTTACAGAAAAAATTGTTCGAAATATTTATGAATGAAAATGAAGCTGCGGTATTAAAGTATTGGGAAAAACACGATGAAAGCGAATGCGAAAGTGATACAAGCGACGAAGAATAAAGAATATTTTCCATAATTATTGATATTTTTTATATTACTATTTTATATTACTATTTTTTGCTGTCGACATGAATTTTCTTGAGTGTGAAATAAAATTGATGAAAAAAATATACCCTAGATTGTATTTTATAGATTACTAAAATGAACCCTACTTTTAACGAACAAAACATATACCAATACAACTACAACGATACTCTTTTAACTCAAATTATAGAATGCGATTTAGTTACAGAAAGAGTAGTTTTGGATTCGCAAAATGAAACACTGTATAATAATTTATGGGATGAAAATGTTATTGAAATTTTTGAAATTTTAACTGATATAACCCTCAAATCTTCTATTCTATCTTCCACATTAAACGGCTTATCCTATTTTTATAACGATAATATATACGGAAACAGCAGTGGATACGGTATGTTAACTAAAAAAGTAAGAATTTTAAATAAAAGCAATAATCAATATTTAACTTATTCCGACTTAAAACAATTTTTAAATGACAATGAAATTTATAAACAAAGTTTAATCTCGCTGTCAAAATTAAATTTATCCGCATTATTTCATCAACAGAATAAATATTCATTTGTACAAGTATCAAAAGGCGGTAACCTAGATGATTTATTTGAAATTAATTTTCAAACCGATCTAAAAAATTCTTTTAAAAATAATTTGGATATAGCGATTAAAAACAACGTAGAAAATTGGTGTTGGTACTCTAAATTATCTAACAAAAATGTGGAAAATAAACTTGTTTACCCTAATTTTATTTCGTCTACATATAACTATTATACAGAATCTAACTTGAATTATTTTGGTTTTTTTCCAGATATAGATTTGTTTACGACCAATTTGAAACATTCTGTTTTTGATTTTACACCTTTAATCAATTTTTCATACGATGACTCGATATCGTCGTATGATAATTTACATGAATGGGGTAGAACGACTTATGAAAAGAAAAATAGCGGTGTTTGGACGACAAATAGTTTATCTGAAATATTAAATACACCTTTTATTATTTTTGTAAAACATCCTAGTAATCCGACTAATTCTCAAATTTTGGACATCATAGATCCTGATAGAAATGCGAATTTAAAAGCGACTAAAAAATTTCCAATGATAGTTATTAAAATCACTCCGAATTTATCAAATTACAATGGTATTTTCTCAATAAACATTAAACTATTTTTTCAATATTATATTTCTACAAATGATATGAGTGAAAATATAAAAAGACAAATTTACATACCTTGGCAATTGGTTCATTTTTTTAAAAAAATAGCATTTAATCAGCAAACAAAAAGCTATATATATATGAGAAACGCTAACAATGACAGCTATGAAGTATTACCTGAAACTATTATATCCGATTCAAATCCTATGAATGTGCAAATGCACATGTGTTCCATTTACGAAAGTTGTTTCGGATCTAAAAACGCGCAAGATTTTTTAATAGATCCAATATTTATGTCAAATAGCGTAAACAAACTATTTCCTTACCTACAGCAAATATTATACAATTATATAAAAAACAAATATTTATTTACGGACGCTCAAACAATAACATTTCTTAACGATACCAAATTTTTAAAAACATTTAGTCCTGGAACATTACCTAACTTTAGACCTCAAGACTTTTTATTTGGACAACATCAAATTTGTACTAACATACCGAATAATAGTTATAGTTACGAATTAAATTTAAACGGATTAAATTTGTCTACAGTAATATTTCCATGGTTTAATCAAAAAGAAATTATGTATCCTTTGACTCAATTGCAAATACCTAGAATTTATAATCAATGTTTATCGAATTCAAGCTCTTATATAACAAACAACGGTCCTCAAAGTCTATTTATTAAAGAAAACGACTGGCACATTTATAGTTCTACTGATGAAATTTTTTACCCATTACCTGACTACTTAATAGGTAATATAAATTTACTAGGCGCGGAATATACGATATCCTTTCAATTTAAAATATTTTCTCCAAAACCGTATGATACTAATTTACTAACCGTCGAAAACCAAAATGGAGTTATATTTGGTTTATATTTACCATATGTATCAAATACTTTTTATTTACGTAGTAAAGATATGGACTCAAACTTGCTTACAATGTCGTATAATACTTGGTATACTTTTACGTATTCTAGACAATTCAATTGGAGCGATAACAAATATTATATTAATGCTTCGATAGAAAACCTAGGATCAATAGTTATAAATAATCTAGATATATCAACTTATAGTAATGTCAACGTTATTTTCGGAAAAAATTCGACCTATTTTTATAATCATATACAGATCAAAAATTTTTCAATTTTATCGATTGAAAATAAATATTTCAGAATCAACTTGTGTAAATACAATACCTCTGAAAATAAAATTTTTTCTCAAAAAAATTTAAATATATTATGCAACAATAATAACTTAACAGGAACCTTAACTACTTTAAGCGACGAATATTCGATATCATTTGAATTTATGGTAACGAGAAAACATATTAACTACATTAATATATGTCATTTTACAACTGGAGCTGATTCGTTAAGAGTTCCGGGACTATGGGTTAACCCTAACTCAAGAAATTTATATTTCACAGACACCTACTGGAATCCAGGCGGTATGTCTATCCAATTAAATAAATATTACACCTTTTTATGTGAAAAAATTAAAAACGCGACAAATTATCAAATAAATTATAATATAGCAGGTTATGTTTTTACCACTTACACAACTAATAGCAATACTTACACCAATATGAAATGTTATTTAGGTGATCCTTGGCATGATAGCAACGGTGTATATATGAAAAACTTATGTATTTTTGGGTCTAATCAAAATAAATATCTAAATTTAAATAACATTCCGAAAGATATATATGGTGAAAAGAACAGTATGTTTAGATTTCCATTCTTTGGAGTAAACAAAACATTTTACCACGAAAACGTAAAATTGTTTTATTATCTAAAACAACCTTACAATTTCTTAGTTAATCCTAGTATTGTAAACGGCGTATCTATCAACATGTATAACTCCATAATCAAACCCGTCACTTACAACGGAATGATTTACGATAACTACGATTATATATTCGGAAATATTTACAACGATCAAATATACCCCACTTACTCTAATGAAAAAACTGTTTCTTTATACTCGACCGCCTATGTACCTAAAAAAAACAACCAGTTTACAAGTGAATACTTTACATGGAAAAATCAAATTAAAAAAATTTTAAACAAAAAAGACATTTCAAAAATTACATTTGAAATTAAAAGCTTACAAAATAATTACTTTTATCAACTAGACGACAATTACAATATTATAACCGATTGGAGAAACAGCAAACCTTTAAAAAACGTTTTGCTCTATATTTATGAACCTATGGATAAATTCAACGGAAATTATAATGTTTTATATCTTTACAGAAATCAATTATATTTAAATACGGAAATCAACCCGTTAACATTATCAATGAATAATGAAATGATTAACGAATTGAAAAATACTAACAAAAGTACCAATCGAAATAACAGCAGAAAAAAGTTTGTCGGTGTTATTACTGAAATTCAAAATTTTAATACTAAAGCTTTAAATTATTCTTCGTCAAGCGATATGTATGTTTTATTAAAATTCGAGAACGCTTTAAAATGTGACATAGTTATAAATAATAAATTTCAAGAAGGAATAGTAACTATGTTTAACGTAAAAGATTATATAACAAATACAGAAAGCGTTATAAACATAGACTTAATCAAAGATTACAAACCGAATTTTTCAGGAAAATTAAGATACTTTGAATTTGGAGATTTGAAAGACTTACTTAATTTCAAATGTTCGTTTTTTAATTCAAAAATGGAATTACTTACTTTTAGCCCTACCGACGTAAATTATTTTAATCCTACATTTAAAATCAATTTTATGGTATCTTAAATATGTAACAAAATTGTATATAGTATGCTATTTAAAATATTATTAAGACTTGACGAAAATGAAGCCGCGAAATTTAGACGCGCGTTATAATATGAACAGAATAGATAAAGAACACGAAAAATGGTATAAAAAATATGGAAGCAAAAATTTTATGGCTGAAAAAATGGAACAGCAACAAAACGTTATAAGAAACTCTCTACAAAGTTTCGCTGAAAAGTTAAACCAATTTTCAACTAAGAAAGAAGCTGAAGATTTGCAACAGCAAATGGGTGTGATTTTTGAAGAAAAAATGAAACAATTAGAAAAGTATCACCAGCAAATATTAAATGAAAAGAAGCTGTCAAAACCTATAAAGACAGCGGTTAGTATGAAAAGAAAAAACGACGATGAAGAAAATGACAATGGAGATACAAAAGACATTATTAATTTAATGAAAAAAATAAATCACGTCAATTACGAGCAATTTCAAAATACCAAACCTTCAAAACTTTCAAAAAATGAATTTCAACAACATGTATGCTCCAACTGCTTAATGCTAGTAACGGCGGTAGATACGATTAATGGTATGTGCAGAGATTGTATATTGCAACAAAGAACAATCCAAAACTTAACCCAAAGTAACGGGTTAAAAAGAAAAACCGATCGAAATACAAAAAAAAATTTTTAAAAAAAAAAGAAGGAACTGTTTGAAAAGGTTACGAAAAAGCATTAAAAGATGTGCAATTTAATAAAATGCCCTATTTAAAAGACGAATCAGAATCAGCTGAAGAATAAACTTATATTATTGTAACTTATTATTCATTAATAAAGAATATTTATTTAAGCGTATTTATTAAAGTGTGTTTTATTAATCATGACAACAATGTTTACGCAAAGAGGAGGAGATAATACTAGGTATACGGCTAAACAGCCGTTAACAGTAGAAGAAATTATGCATGATGCTGAAAATGAAAGTAAAATATTACAAGAATCTGTTAACGGAGATCTGTCAGATATGCATAAATCTCAAATATCAGATATTTATCCAGGATTTAAACAATCTATACCGCAAGATTTAGTTATTAATTGCGATTATCAAAAATTTACCCCCGACAATAATACCGATTTTACACAAAAAATTAGATTTAAAATAGAACCATCAGACTATATTTATCCCAAAGATTTTATTTTTCAAATGAAGCTCCAATTAGTTAAAAACTTTAAAATTCAACCCTATACATTATTTGACGCTGTAGCTGATGCTGCATCTTTACCTAAAATGAGTTTAGTGGCAAACTTTATGTTTCATTTAATTAAAGGAATGAAAGTATATTTTAACGAATCTACAAATAACCTCAATCCGTGTAATAACTACGTTGTCGATCGAATATGGAATCGATTTAAAGCTGATTTAGCCAAAAAAAATTACACTATACATCAAAAAAACTTATACCTAAACAGACAATTCGGTACAGTAAATACATATAATCCAACAACATTAAATACTTATTATAGAACTGTAGAGAGTACATTAAATAGAACTCAAAATACATATATTCTACCGGCATCAAATACCACCATGGATTATCAACAAAAAATTAGAGACACGTTTTTCGTCAACAACAACATATATAATGGTGTTAATTTTACAGTTCCGCTATTAGAATTATGTCCAGAAATTTTTGAAATTACAGATTTTTTAGGTAAAAATAAAACTATTATTATTGAATTTACTATAGAAAATGATATGAATACAATTTTAGAATTTTTAAGACCAGTTACTGACGCTGATAAAACAGTATTTCAAAATGCTGGGTTAGTTATTATTAACCCCACGTTGTACGCAAACACCTATAGAATAAAAGATAGTTGGAGCTCTATTAAACAACAGTATATATTATCTAACAAAAGTAACGATGTTTATTTTCAAAGACAATTTCCCCATTTTGAAAAAATGCAAATTCCTATCGATACTCCTACTAACACTTATGTTATTAATATGGCCAATAACAAAACCTCCGAAAGTGTTCCGCATTGTATATTAATTTCTTGTTTGAACAAATTTGAAACTGATCATTTAGATAAACAGTGTAATTCACCTAGGGAACTAGCACCGTTTATTATTAACAAAATAACTTTCGAAAATTTTAGAAAATCATTTATTTCATCAGCTGGAAGTACTGTAACGTGGGATTTAAATAACGAATTTGATAAATTTAAACTATGGAATTATCATTGCAGTTTTGCAAAAGGCAATGGATCTTCTACCTTAAATATGAACAATTATACTGATATTATGGATAAAGAAGACAATAGTTTTATTCAATCATGCGAACAGTTTTTTGATCAAAGTTATAATATCGATCAAATGATAGCCATTGATTGTACTAGCGATAACAATTTTGTAAATGATAAACCTCCTACTACAATTAATGGAAGCAACAGCTTCAGAATTGTTTTAGATTTTAGAAATCCTTTTAGCGGATATCTTTCGATCTATAGTATGGTGCCAGCAGCAATTATAGAAACAGGATTAGGGTTAAAACAAAATTTAGCATATTACCCTGATAAGTATAGGCAAAACGCATAAATACCTTATATTTTAATCAAATATTAACATTTATAATGAACACTATTAATAAAAACACGCTTTATTATAAAATAAACAAACTCCGAAAAATTAGAGGTAAAGCGATGTCGTATTTACCTAGCATAAAGCAATTTAAAGGACAAGGTTATAAACGTTGGAAACATCATAGATATCAAATTAAACAATATAAGAAAATATATTAAATACGGTTATAATTATAATTTTTTATTTATCGCGTTATAAAAACAAAAGAAAATTTTATATTTTAAAATTTTCAAAAAAATGGAGCAAGAGCAACAAAATTTTAAAGTGTACGAACAAAATGACGTCGTATTTTTACCTAATATAAGTTTTCCATCACCCGTAAAGACCATAGAAAATAACAATAACTGCGTTTTTTGTACGTTGGAGTATTTATGTGAAAAAAATGATTGGAACGATTTTAACGGATATTGTAAACCGCAAGACACTAACGAAGAAAAACTCTTTAACGCTTTAAATAACATTGTTACCTCAAAGTTTAGTTTAATCAACGAACGAGAAATTAAAAAATTAGCCAACAATCCTATTATTTATCAATATTTAGAGTCACCTAAGTTATGCGAAAAACATGTTTACGATCTACAAAAAGATTTTGCTGATAAGCCTTACCACGAATATGTTCAAAACATTGTAAAAATGTATCAACTACACTTGGGTTATTTAATTAAAAAAATTGAAAAAACAAAAACCAAAAAGCGACCAAGTTTATATTCGAAAACAAATGAAATTGGAGAACCAGTTTACCCTATTATAGAAGGTGATCAAACAGACGGCGTCGTTGAAGATTTTGTAGATATCATGTTAAAACCTAACGCTTTAATTATACTAAACAAATTAGAGTCAATTTCGAAAAACAACAGTCTTAAAAGAACATTTTCTTTCTTAAAAAAAACAGTCGAAGACGAAAATAATACCAAGTATATCGTAAACTTTATTCATACTGTTATTACTGTATTTGTAGAGTGCGTGTTTAGAACCTAAAAAATGACGACTAACGTCACTTTAGAACAATTTTTTAAAAGTCAAACTTGCTTTGATTGCTTTTTTATAAATGTATTTGCTTTCGATGAATTAATTAATAAATTTGATCATTATAAATTGTGTCATGATTTTTTAATCGATGGAAGATTTTGTATTTACAACAATGAAAGTTCAAACGAAAACGGAGAACATTGGAGAGGTTTAATCAAATTAGACAAAAGCACTTTTTTTTGCTTTGATAGTTTTGGAGAAAAAAGCTTTTTAAAACAAATTCCTCATTGTTTTATGCATAACGATGCTATTTTTGAAACGGCTGCGGTAGACACTTTCAATAATACTATAGGAAAATTATTTGTCAACTACAATGAATTAAAATTTACAGAAAACAACCAAGATTTAGAAAAGATGATCAATAATTATAAAGAATTTAAATGGTTTTCACATTTTATTAGTAATTACGGAAACAAAACCAACAACCATAATATCACGATATTATACAACAAATTACAATATCAAACAGTAGACTCGTCGACCTGCGGTCCGTTAACAGCTTATTTTTTATATTTGCTGTACAACATGGATTCAGTGAAATACTTAAAAGCATTTTACCTGGAAGATATTAACGGTATTTTAAACAAACATTTTTTTAATGCAGCAGAATTATACAGCGACCCTATTGCTAGAGTAAAACTAATGCCGTTTAATACATTTTTAAAAGACAAATTTTTAAAATTTTGCGATCAAACAGCTATAACGCTTTTAAATAAAGATTTATTGTTTTCAGATACTGTAGAATATAATTTAGACTTGTACAATAGAACCCAAAAAACAAAATTTGAAGAGAAAAAAATTGAAACAGACATTTACGCTCAATACGTTATTCAAAATAACCAATTAAAGGATACCTTAACTGACTTAAACCTACTTAGAACGCAAAAGTTAATACCTAACGGACTACTCGGATACGAAAACGTAAAACACATACCAGACATATTATATTGCGAAGATACAGATATTTTACAACTAAACGAAAGAGAAAAATTTTATTTATCAAATTATAGAAATATAATTGCTGCCAACAATTTTGTAAACAAAACACCAGAAGAAATGGAACAAATACAAACCTTAAAAAATTTTTATTTTAAACCATCGATACCATATTTCGCTGTATAAAAACTATTGTAATTTTATATCTATATTATATATTCTATATAAAACTATTTTTATTTATTTAATTTTAACAATAAACTTCTCACTTGATCAGGTGACATATTTTTAACATTACTTACGCCTTTATCTACTAAACTGTGAACCACACTTCCAGCTAGTTCTTCTAAAGCAGTAGACATTACAGTACCTATTAAGCCGCCAACTATTCCTCTACCGCGTTTAGCGTATCGTTTACGTCCCCGACCCTTGCTCCTACTTTTTCGTCTATAGGTTTTTCGACTTCTTTTCCTACCTTTAGTACCGGTTCTACGAACATATTTACGAGTCATTTAAGGATCTTCGATAATATATCGTTTACGGTGTTTTTTACCAGACTTGCTCTTCTTATTTTTAAATACGTGCTTTTTATGCTTTTTAGGGTAACTACGATAATGAGATCGAACTTTAAAACGACCTCGAGATTGTGAACGCGTGCTAACCATTTTAATTTTTAATTTAATAAATATCATTTATAATTTTTTATTTTATTTTATAAAATATTGTTATATCTATATATTATGACTAGTTAAACAACTTTTATTAACTTATAAATTTACAAAAATAACCAAATTACTTACGTCTTATTACGTACTTCATAACCATTTCACACATTTTTTCAGCAGCGCTTCCGCCTTACTTATCACCGTTCTATCCGAATACAATTACCCGAAAACAAACCTTATATACCATCTATAATCCCATAATCCTATCCAAAATATCCACCAATACTTTTTTCGCTTTCACTATCCTATTTAGGGGGTAATATTAATTCACTCTTACACAACAAACCCCCGCGCAAAACACATATCAACAAAATTTCATTAAAAAATCAAACTACGTAATATATTATCATCAGGTGTACTGTCGTTTACGGATGTTACCAGATTATCAAAACCGTATTTCTGGATATTCTCCTATGGTTAAACGTGATTCCATAGCGTTAGAACACTATAGTCCTTATGAGATTTTATGTTTGCGAAAGAAAAAAGTAGACGGAACGTTTACTATTCAAAACGACCGAACTCCTAAATTGTTGATGCAGGTCGATAGTCATGATACGGTGGAAAGTTCGGAAAGTTTGAAATGGATGATTGAAAATCAGGGAGTGATCGTGGAACATATTTATTGCGTTTTACCTTTATGGTGTTTTCCGTTTTCGGCTAAAAATGTACGTTATTGTACGTCTCTAAGACAACGTGCTACTGTAGCCAACGATAAGATAACTAGCGCTGTTTGTAAGCTTAATATCAACGGAACTTACGGTTTTCACGCGAGAAATCAAAAAAATAATAAAAAGTATGTTATGCTCGTACACGAAGAGCATCGGTTACAGCAATGCATTGAAAATTTTAATGCAGTGCGTCGTTATTTGTTAGAATTAAACATGAGTGATGAGGTGACGATTCGAAATTGTTTACCTTTGTCCTTTCAAAATATTTTATATAGTGAGCGAGGTGATTTTCTGAACTTGTCATCTGAGGATGTTTTCTTAAATCCTTTTGATAGAAGCATTGTGGTGAGAGAGCCTGTTTTGGAGTATAGCTATGACGTTTATTATAAGGATATTGTCACTATGTATTTGACATCGACGCAAACATGTTCTCTTTATAGCGATTTTGATGAACATTTGTCGAGGCTTGACACGTTGGTAGTTGAAAACCTCGAACAATTTAAAAATACGCTCTATACGATAGTAACAAAACCTTGCTTGAAAACAATGAATAAAAGTTTGCGTTTAGTAGCGTGTAAGGTGTTATGTAATGCTAAAATAAACATTTCTAAATTTACACATTGTTTGCAGATGGTGGCTCAAAAAAATAATGCCTCCGCTCACCTAATTATAACAGACACTGATTCGGGATGTTTTTGTATTTTGAAAGAAAAGGATCTGTCATCGTCTGCCAATTTTATTGATACGGTTCGTTTAAGGTTGTCTGAAGACGAGAAATTCAACCGTTGGATGGATTATTCTAATTTTCCGCAGTATCATTTTTTGTTTGATGCCACTTATACGAAAGGATTTAACCGATTTCAAGATGAAGTTCCTCCACCTAGCGTTATAGCTTAAGTCATGGCTATGGCGCCTAAATGCTACGTAGTTGATATCGATAAAAACGGAGACTTGCACTCTAAGAAACGATAAAAGGTATCCCCCCGTACAAATTAACTTTTGAAAATTATTTAAACAGTTTTGCTTCCTTTCCATGTTAACAACTAAAATACCGAAAAGACATTTAATCTATTACTCAGAATCATGGAAAGGTCGTTTTAAATCGCATTCAACAAAACGTCACTCAAAATCGTTTAAGCATCAACCGCAAAGCGCATTTCGACATTCATATCGAAGAATGCTACTTAGAGTATTTAAAAAAACCTAATCAAAAACAATACATTTTCGACGACGGTATCATGTGCGAAATCAGAGGTCATCACTTGTTAAAACCTATGAGAGATTTTAACAGAAGCGTGTTACCCCATATGGCTCAATTTTGTAGTGACGAGCATATTTTAAAACTTTTAGAGTTGGAAGAAACAGTTATCGCCAATCATGCTCCGTATTTTGAAAAAAGACGTTTTATCAGCGATACCGTTTTACCTTTTTTAAAAGCCATTCGACAGGAAAATGAATTGAAAATCAATATGGTTTTAAAAGGGAAGCCAACTGATGAAACAATGATTTTAGACACGTGTATAGAGGACAGTATGTAAATAATTGAATTTTCTAATGTATTTTTTTTATTTTTAGATAGTAAAAATATATGCAAAATTTAAAAAAAAAAGAGTTGATTTATGGATCCACTCCTATCTTACGTGTTTTGTACGAGAAAACAAAAACGCTCATTTTATGAAATGTTTGGATGTTATTATCGCTCAACATGTTGTAGACGCAAACTTAGTGGAGGATTTTTGCATTACGTTTGGAATTCGCGATCAACAACGTATTGTTTATTTTGCATGGAATGATCTTCACTGGTTTGACCTGTTCGCCAACGTATGTTTAATAACAGAGTATTTACAACAACGGCTCGATAAACATTGGAAACACAAACGTTATTACAATTTTTTATTCGTCAATATGATCAACCTACATATCACTTCCAATTATTTGCGACATATCTAAAACAACGCATGTCGTATCATCAATATTGTGAATTTCAACGTCAGGTATCGAGTATTAAACTTTAAAACAAATACACTTTGATCATCGTCAGCAGTAACAAACAAAGAATGATAAAAGATCATTAAAATTAATAAATGAAATTCCAAGTCACGTAGTTTATATTTGCTCTTTGTAGAATTTGTCATCTTTTTAGGAGGAACACCTTCCACAATATCTTCACCGTAAATAAACATTTTTCATCACACGTCTTTCGTACAACTGCAACTCTGTTTAAATGAAATAGGAATAATCTAATACTCCGTCTTTGTAATAATCTTTTAATCCTCTCAGAGCAGCCTTTTCTTCAAGGGTCACATTCAAAAAATTTTCGCTATTTTTAATAGAACGCATATTTGTCGCGTATCGTCGTTCTCTATCGGACATTTGAATTAAATGCGTGTCTTCAGCTTCCAGAATTAACGGAATTATAGCTACATCGCGGGTTGAAAGTATGCGTGTTTGATTATCCACATTTGTCCATAACAAATCTAAACTAAGTAGTAAATTTTTTAATTCATTATTTTCTTTTACTTCTCTCACGAAAACATCGCTTAGAGGTGTATGTACTTCATCGTGACGATTAATAGCTTGATAAACTTGCTCTTCTTGACTATTTAAGTGATCAGGAAATTCCAAGTCGCGAATAAAATATCGTTTTGCGACTGTATCACAATAGGACCAAAATTTTTCTTTTAAAAACAAATAAAAATCATGTAAATTTAAACGTGTTGTTTCTCCATGCCATTGTGCATCAACGAAAAACTGGAAGACAAGTTTCGAGACCAGTTTATCGAAAAATTAATGTCCTTAAAAGATGACTGGATAAAGAGACAGTTCCTGTTGGAGCAAATTAAGTAACTTCAACAGTTTTCCGCATCACTTTAAAGTAGCGAGGATCATGTGTGCCACTTATATAGTACCCAATTTCAACTGTTTTTTGCATTTTAAAATGGATATTTGGTAATTAATTGGACTAATCCTTCTTGCACTTCACCTACGATGCCAAAGTTTTGGATCCGCTCTGTTTCTTAGGGAGTCTTACCGTATTTGGTCCGCATTTACCGAACGTAGTCAACCGTATTCAAGTAGAGAATTTCATACTGAATCAAATGGTGCTATGGCCGAAGATGATTTGGTTCCTGGTTGGCTTTAACCCTTTGTGGACTGACGGGACTTATTTGTCCCACTGCATTAACTCCTGTCTTTCTCTTAGAACGGTTCTTTTTTGGCTCTAAAAACGTTTTGTAAGTTTTCAATTGGTTTTTAGTGATGTTTTAAAATTACATTAAATTGTTTGTCATCAATTATTTTTTAATTTAGATGTGATTTCTAATGATGGCTTTTATGGAAATCAAGCGTATTTATTTTGTAAAAGCAAACGTATTATATTTAACTTTACATACTTTTATTTGTGTTGGGAATTTTTTTAGAGCTTCTATAATGTGTAACTAAATATTTGGAGTTTAGTTTAAGTGTTTAAAAGTTTTTCATACACTACTTTTTTATTAAAATTTAAGTGGGACTAATAAGTCCCGTCAGGCGTTACAGCCTCATATTTTTAAAGCCAAACATATTTTTCGTTGAGAGTAGTAAAGTGTAAAAAACTAAAATTATAATCAAATATGAGTCGTAAGATTCGATACAGTGTTATAGAAGCTGCTGAAATAATTTTACAAGACCTTCCTTCGGGTGATTCCAGTGAAGTTGAATGGGGGGAGTGGACAAGGCAGACATGTATTTTTTTTTGTTATCAGCCATATATGATGTTTATTAAAAAATTTAATCGCCTTTATATTATATATAAATATTTATTAAATTATAGTCTGAAAATAATATTTTATAAGTGATGATAAAGTAGTTTTAAATCTTTTTATAAATATTACATAGAATTTCATCAAAATCTCGATGTCATTTAGCAAAATATTTTCTTTGCTATTTTTTTCTAAATAATTATTTATTTGATATTCAGATATATCACATAAATTTTTTAGTAAAATATTTTCATATTCTAAAATTAGCTCGCTTAAATTGTTTAGTCTTTCTATGCTATATTGATTATATGATTTAGCTATATTATTATATTCAATTGTAAAATTATAAATTACTTTATATGTTATACCAACTATATGTTTTAAATCATTATAAAAAACATCATTTATTATTTTAATATCGTCAAAGTTATTTTTTATGTTATAATATAGTACATCAGTTATAAGAGAAAGATTATTATTATTTATAATTATATCATCAGACATTGATAATTTATTAAATGTCATTATCTGAATAGGATGATCTCTGATTTTAGTTAAAATATTATTATGAAACTTTTTCATCTCAAAATTCACCATTGTTTGCAAAAATGCGCTCGCGAAATTATCAGAAGGTTCATTATTATATTCTTCGTTATCATAACTAGTATCACTATCGCTAGTATCTGGATCAGTCTCCATTTTTATTTTTTAAATACACAGTAATTCAAATTTAACAGAAAAAAAAATATTTTATTTGGGCGCTCTTTATATAAAGTGATATAATTTAATTTTTTTTTATGTTAATCTAATTGCGCAAATTTGGCGGGGAAAAGATATTATAATTAAATTATCTATAGTTAAATTATATATCACATAATGGGTATATATAATGCAAATTATTTTCTTCTTGTTTTATTAGTGTGTTATTTTCTGTTAAAATTTTATTTATATCTAATATGTTATCGCTATTTCTGTTATAGTATTTTAATAGAATTTTATTTATATCTTTTAAAATTGATATATAAAACAAAGATATAATATTAACATTAAAATACATAATGTAAAGCATACTTGTTAGCTGGAAATGATTATAATCACGCCTCTCCATATCAGATTTAAAACAATCATAATTTTTGCTAATTTGTTTCCCAATATCAGATATAATGATATTAAAATCTTTATAATATAAAGAATTTTTATCTATTATATTGTTAATGTTTTCATCAGATAAATTTGTTATATCATTGTTTTCTATGTTATATTCAATAAATTCATATATTTTTTTTATTGTTTTATTTGTTATTTCAGCTGTATTCTTTTCGTATTGAAAAAGAGGATTTTTAAAATCCATGATGTTTTTTTTAATTATTTTTTTTGTTTTACTTAGATGATTTGTGATTACATTATAATTCTTTACATTATTTTCAAATAAATAAGACGAAATATTATCATAAAAAGTATTTATTTTTTCTTTTATTATTTTTGTATTGCGATGATCATCGTAACATGTATTCATTTTTGTAAGAGAAAAATAAATGTTAATTTATTAGTTAATTATAAAATCAAATTAAAATGCGGAGATTTAGCAGAAAAAAAAATAAAATATGTTACTTATATAAGGAGCGCCCAAATAAAAATATTTTTTTTTCTGTTAAAATTTTATATAATATTAAATAATATTAGTTTATATGTTTGTCTATTTGAATATATGATATTTAATTTTAAATAGTGTGGCTAATAGATCATTAATAATGGCTGAAAACAAAAAACGTTCTTATGGTCCTATAAAATATGTTAAAGTTTCTTATACTTTAAAACACGAAGTTGATGGTGAGCCATATTATAAAATAAGAACAGAAAAATCGTTTAAAGTTAAAATAGGATGTGGTGAAATTTTTGCAAATAACAAATCAAAAATACCAGACTCTGAGAGAAACATTAAATGTTTGACTGATTTAAATATAGATGAGTATATAAGAAAATACAGTGATAAGAAAGATTATGATAAATATAATCCTGATCATTTAAACTTATTAGATATCATAGACGAAAAAATAATTAAAAGGAGAATTAAAGAAATAATAAAAAACAATGAAGAAAAAAATAAAATCTTATATAGATATTCTGTTTATTTTAGTATTGATGATAATTTAGTCTATGAATGTATTTACTATGAAGAAAACACATACTTTAACGAAGACACAATTAAAGAAGAAATAAATAAAGAGCTTGACGATATAATATATATATACCATCTTCGAAAAAACGATAGATATTCTAAATATTCTAAACAAGATCGTATTATAAATGTAAATATTGAAAAAATTTTTTCTAAGTCTAAATATTATATTGAATTAAAGCTAAGGAAAAATAATAGTTATATTTATCGCATAGAAGATTGTGTTTTTGCTATACTAAAAATATGCAAAAGAATCTTTAGCAAAAGATTTCAACAATCGCCAGAAGATTTTTACGAATATTTATATACTACAGAAGGTATATGTCCATCCAAAAAATTTCGTGACACAACAGTATTAGAAGGAGGTATAGGTTATTTGATAGATAAATATATAACCTATCTAAAACCTGTTAATGAAAAAAAAATAGCAAAAATATTATTAAGATTAAAGTATGATGATAAGTATAAATTATTTAAAAGTTTAGATCAAATTATATATCTTAGCAATATTCTTATTAATATTTTTGAAAAGGGAAAAATAAGATTTGATATAATGTTTAATAAAAGTGTTGGTATAACAGTACCAAATATACCAGATATGTATATGTAATACTGTTATTACAAATTATTATAATTTATATAAAAAAAAATAAATATTATTTAATATTATTTATTTTTTATATTTTTGCATTTGATAGTGCTAACTAGTTAAATTTGTATTTTAATATTATTTTCGTCAAATAACATTTCATAAATATTTTTATTAACTATATCAAAAGTCAGTATACATCTATTAATATTTATTTTTTGTTGTTTTTTTTCTTCTATTGTTTTTTCTCTGTCTTCAATATAATTTTCAAGTGTTTTTTTATTTATTAGAAAATTTAGATGTTGAACATTTTTTTCTGTGTCAAAATCTTTATTATATTTTAGAATGAAAACAGCAGGGTTGAGTGAAGTTATTCTGGATTTTTCTATTATATTATTTACTATTTTAGTTTGATAATCAGGAGTATCATCATTATATGTTTCTAATTCAAAATCTAAGTTATTAGAAGAATTAATTATTTCTGATTTAACACTTGATTTATTATATTTAGATATTATATATAATATTTTTTTACAAAGCTGTTTTTCATTTGAATAAGAAGCCATTTTAGTATTTTAGTATTTGTTTATATATTACTACGAATATCAAATCAGCGTATATATTATATTAATATTTTATTTTATTAACTTTTAAGCAAAAATTAAATTAGCATAAAAAAAAAATAAATTAAGTTACTTTATATAAAGGATATTAAGATAAATATTTTTTTCTGTTAAATTAATTTTGGCCAAATTAAATTCGCGCGTAATAAGTATTTTTTCGCTAATTAGCAGTTATATGTAATATAATATTTCATGGTTGTTGTACAAAGCATATAAAATATTTGTTATTTTATCTGTTATTTCAACTAAATGTAATAATCTTTCAATATATATATTTATTTCATCTAATCTATAATATGTTATAAAGTTTAGAGCATTTAATATATTTAAACTACAATTCATTTTTTCTTTGTTATTTATATCTATAATATATTTTATCATAAATTCATATAATACTATTTTGCTTAGCAGTTTTATGTTTTTTATTTCTTTTTTTCTTTCTATTACTTCGTCTAAAAATATTATTATTTTATATAGATTTTTTAGCTCTGGTATATAAATATCTATTAGATCGTTTATTACTACTGAAAAAAAGCTACTAGCAGTATAATAACTATCTATTTTATTTAGCTCGTGAACTACAAAGTTTATATAATCTTGGCGCAATTTATACTTATTTGTGCTTAATATGCGCCACATTAATATATTGAATATAATATACATATATTTATATAATATTTTCGCGCGTAATCCAGTTTTTTTTCTGTTAAATTCATTAAGAAAATGAGCAAATAATTTTATAGTTTTAATAAAATGTTTATGTTTTCCTTTTTCTTTATATTTTTCTGATGTCTTTTTTATTTTAAATATTATATTAGATATTGCTAAATTAGATAGAACAAGATGTTTTTTATTATCATCTATTATATACTGTATTTCACAATTTTGGTGTTTAATATTGTTTTCTATATAATGTTCTAATATTCTAACAGAATTATTAATTGTATTTATTATTTTATCCTGTTTATTATTATCTAATGCGGTTAAAATATAACTAGACATTTTTTTATATATTATATTAATTCAAATATACAATCTTCGCTAATTTATTTATAGTATATATTAATAACCTTTGTTTGATTTGGCGAAATTAATTTAGCAGAAAAAAAATATTTATTATGTAGAGAGTCTTATACAAGTATATTAATTTAAATTATTTTTTTTTTCCTGCTTATAAAATTATATAATATAATTTATAATGGGCTTTGATTTTAACGAAATAGACACTATTATAAGTTTTATAGAAAAACTTATAGTTGTCATAGAAAAAATGTTCACTGTTTTTGGAAAGTTATTTGACGTGATACAATCCAAGCTTAACGAAAGAAAAAATAAGCTAAAAAATGGAATATCTGTTAGATTGAAAAAATTCAATAAAACAGTGTAATCATACTATATAATATAATATATGATACTGTTAATATTATTAACAGTATTATGTGTTATATAATAGTATAGCCATAATTTAAATAAAATTAGATAATTTTGGTTAAATATAAATATTATTATTCAATAGATCTGCTGTTATTTTTTTTTTGTTTTATTTTATATTTATTAATTAATATTTTATCATATTTATTTCCTGTAAGGAAAGTTCCAGTTGATTGGTCCTCCTTTTATTTCTTCTAATCTTTCACGTTCTCTTTTCTGAGATATTCTTTCCATTTCTCTTCTATGTTCTTCTTCTTTAATTTTAAGATCGTGTTGACGCATTCTTTCTAATTGGTCAAAATCTCTTTTATTTTTTTCGTCAATTCTTCTTTGCTCTTCTCTTTCTCTTCTTTGTTGTTCTTCTCTTTCTCTTCTTTGTTGTTCTTCTCTATTATTTCTATTACTCATTTTTTAAATTAATGTTAATATTAAATTAATATTTAATTTAACTGTTTAATCTAATAAATAGCAAATTCAAATTTGTAAACATGTTGATGTTTCCAGTAACAGAAAAAAAAATAATATATTTTGATTATTTATTATTAATATAAATAATATAAACTAAATGAAAGTACTACAAAAAAAGTGCAAAGAGTGCAATAACTTTGTTGCTTTTGATATTGATAAACAAGAAGTGTGTTGGTGCTATCCAGAATATTTAAAGATTATTTTAGATAGAAATTCATTTAAAAGATTTGAAGAGACTTTAAAATGTGTTTTATGTAATGAAGAATATTATTATACAAAAGAGGGTGAATTAACTTGTTATTGTGATGTTTTAAATAAACAGATAAATATGTAATTGCTAAATAATAAAATGCTAATGTATTTACATTTGACGTTTAAACGCGTCATAATAAGTGTTGAAAAATTAAGATTAAAAATTATTTTTTTTTGTTTTTACTGTTTATACATTTGATGCATAACACAGTTTGGTTAAAAATTTAACATGATTATATTTTTATAGTGCTAAAATGTAAAATATATATACAATTAAAAATCAACACTGTTGTTTAGTATTTTATGTTATCCCATGAATTATTGTTACGATGCTTATCTATAAGATTCTGTATTTCTTTTAACTTATTTTGAGTTTCATTATAATGATTATCTATATGTTGATCAGCTTTACGTAAAGTATCTCCATAATCTCTGTAGGCTTTACCATACCTTTTTTCACGTTCACTTTGTTCTATTGAGTAAGTGTTATTATTGTTTGACATTTTCCCCGATTCTTCTTTCATCATGAAATTTTTATTTTTCAAATAAGCTTTTACTTGATCATATATATAAGCATCTATTTTGCTTTTAACTATTTCTTTATCATAATCTGTCATACTATCATAGTCACCTATTTTACTGTTATGATTGTCCACCTTTCTTAGATCGCAATGTATGGTTCCTATAAAACTCTTTAGTATATTTAGAGGAATAGTAATCAAGATCTCCTCTCCATTCACATTAACTATTATATCAGTTTCATTTAATTTTTTTAATGTATTGTTTTTATCTATATAAGAATTTTGCCTATCTATATAACCTATATGTTTTGTAGTTACATTGCATTGTATTCTGTTTTCAGATTTTCTTAGAATTTCCTGATAATTTTCAGTTTTTACATATCTGTTGTATTTATTAATATCATTTAACTGTTTAGCTGGATAATATAGACCATCATTCTCGCAATTTATCCCATTTATTTCCCCTTTATTATAGTAACGTAAGCCAAATCTTCCGAGAATTTGGTTTTTATTAATACTAAAATCATCTTTTCTAAAAGAATTTTTTGTTCTATGTCCCATTGATTTGAAACAACTAATAAAACTACAATTAGATAAGAAATAGGGTGCTAGTAAATTAAATACAACACAATGCAAATGCAATATAGTGCAATGCAGTGAAGTGCAATGCGGTGTAATGTGTGTAAGCAAATGTGTATTGTAATAATTATACTGCTAATCAAAAAGATAAATATCAGCATTTTTTTGCGCAAAAAAAAAAGTAAAATTATTTATATTACAAAATCATAATATAATGCGATTTATTCTAAATATGAATTTATTATTCGCACATCATACATAATATGGCTTTTATATTTTTCTATTGTTTGCCTTTGTTTATTAGATAGCATATTTATCACACTATCATAAGATATAATATCTTGCTTATTTTTTATGATGTTATTAAACATTTTGACATTTTCCCCGATTCTTCTTTCATCATGAAATTTTTATTTTTCAAATAAGCTTTTACTTGATCATATATATAAGCATCTATTTTGCTTTTAACTATTTCTTTATCATAATCTGTCATACTATCATAGTCACCTATTTTACTGTTATGATTGTCCACCTTTCTTAGATCGCAATGTATGGTTCCTATAAAACTCTTTAGTATATTTAGAGGAATAGTAATCAAGATCTCCTCTCCATTCACATTAACTATTATATCAGTTTCATTTAATTTTTTTAATGTATTGTTTTTATCTATATAAGAATTTTGCCTATCTATATAACCTATATGTTTTGTAGTTACATTGCATTGTATTCTGTTTTCAGATTTTCTTAGAATTTCCTGATAATTTTCAGTTTTTACATATCTGTTGTATTTATTAATATCATTTAACTGTTTAGCTGGATAATATAGACCATCATTCTCGCAATTTATCCCATTTATTTCCCCTTTATTATAGTAACGTAAGCCAAATCTTCCGAGAATTTGGTTTTTATTAATACTAAAATCATCTTTTCTAAAAGAATTTTTTGTTCTATGTCCCATTGATTTGAAACAACTAATAAAACTACAATTAGATAAGAAATAGGGTGCTAGTAAATTAAATACAACACAATGCAAATGCAATATAGTGCAATGCAGTGAAGTGCAATGCGGTGTAATGTGTGTAAGCAAATGTGTATTGTAATAATTATACTGCTAATCAAAAAGATAAATATCAGCATTTTTTTGCGCAAAAAAAAAAGTAAAATTATTTATATTACAAAATCATAATATAATGCGATTTATTCTAAATATGAATTTATTATTCGCACATCATACATAATATGGCTTTTATATTTTTCTATTGTTTGCCTTTGTTTATTAGATAGCATATTTATCACACTATCATAAGATATAATATCTTGCTTATTTTTTATGATGTTATTAAACGTATTAGCTATTTGATTTAAATTATCTCCTAAACGAGATATTCTACTTTTATAATCATATACAGCATCTTCTACTGTATGTCTTAAATTAGTATGATTAACATATTTAGCTTTAGAAGTTCTATCATATATATCATTTAAATCTATGTTAGAATCAACTTCTATATAAAAATATACCATATTATGACTAGTTCCATTGATTAGACGAAAATCTAAATAATTAGTTATTTTTGTTTTTTCTTTAAGATTAAAATCACATTTTAAATCGGTAATATTTATACATTGATTATTATTCATTTTAATTATTTAACGACACAATTAATTAATATATATTTAATTTATTTATCTTATAATATAATATTCAAATTTATTTAATTAATATATTTGCTATTTATATGCTATGTTTTGTAATTTGATTTTAGAAATAACAGATTTAAAAATACTAATTTGGTGAAGTATTCTTATTTATAGTTGTTAAAAATGTGCAGTAAATTAGGCAACAATAATGCTTTATTAAATGGTTTAATTGAATCAAAGACTAGCGAAAAAAAAGATGAAATAAATCTTAGTCTAGAATCTCTTATGGATTTGTTATATAATTTAAAAAATGGCGGCATTTTTTTAAAATATTCCTTCACGCCGTATCGTTATATTATCAGCGAAAAAGAATTAAAAAATTTAAATCTTATGAGTATTGATAAGGGATATTTTAAATATAATAATCCATTAATGTATATATATGATGATAAAGATAAAAAATTATACGAAATACTACAAAACACTTCAAAATTCTTAATATTATATAAAGAAGAATATAATAAAAGAGATGAATGTCCGTCAATTTATTTTGGCGACGAATTTAATAGAGATTATGTTGTTAATACCTATAATCTGCTAATGGATCTATTGAATAATAATATTGAATCAAAATATGATAACGAAAGTATAAATTCTGTTATTAATATCGATATATCCAACAAATCAAAAAGATTTGGCACTGATGTTTTTATAGATATATTCGAAAACATGAAAGTATTATTTAACCGTATTATTGATATAAAAATATCATCAGATACTTATGAAATTAAAATAAAAACAAAACAAACATTTTTAAAAATTTTAGCTTATTTGTTTGATATATCTGTTAAAGAAATAAGAAAAAATTATATGAGTGTAGAATTTTGTAAAGATATAAATGAACAAAAATCATGTATGACTGATGCAAATACTTATATTGATTATATCAGAGATCGTCTATTAATTACTTATGAAGAAATTCCTGAGATTTTTAATTAAACGTAATAATGGTATGATAAAAAGAAAAAGAGTTTATAATAATAAAATATCTTTTATAACTAATGAAGATGAAAATTCTATAAAAGGTATTGTTCTAGAATTTATTTCTAATACAGTAAAAAATACATTTAGCGTTAGTGAAAATTTGGCTAAAATTAAAGAAAAAAGAAGCACTTATCTTAGTTTTTATGAAAATCAAGTAAAAATTAACATGGAAAAACTCCAAAAAGCCTTTGATAATATGCTTTATTCAGACAAAAAAATAATAGAAGAACTTATAAAAGAAGCATTAATTGGAGCAAATGATCATTATGATATTATTATTTATCGTAGAAAATATTTAAAAAATACTAAAGAAATTAAACACCTAAATATTAATGAAAAGGATATTAATAAATCAAATTCGTTAGTATTATTTTTATCTGTTTTGGGCGAAGTTTCAAGGGATTTAAAAATTCCTGTTAAAATTATAATGGCGATGCCAGATGATTATATTAAGCATAAAAATAAGAAAAAGATAGATGATTTACCTGTTTTCTACTTAGAAGATAAAATTAATTTTAGTTTAAAATATAAATCAGAAAATTTTATAGGACTTTCAAGTAATTTATATTATTTTATTGATAGTATGATATATATATATAATATACATGTATCTCATAAAAAAACATATAATTATTTATGTAAAATTTTTGATAAATATATTAATATATACAAAAAAAAACATAAGCATATAAGAAAATTTACTATATAATTAAATATTAATTAAATATAAAAAAAAAATAAATAAAATTATTATTTATTTTTTTGTTAAATCAAAGAATAGATATTTTATTTAATGAACTTTATATAAAATAACTTAGTTTAATTTAAGTTTAACAGAAAAATATTTTATTTAGTATACTTTATATAAAGTAACTTAATTTAATTTAAATTTTTTATGCTAATTTAAATTTGCGCGTATTTAATTTTATTAAAATATTTAAACAAATATATATTAATTACAATAGTATGTTATTCAATTTGAATATTTAAATAAATAAAACAATTATATTATATCTGTGTATAAATCACATATAATAAAATGAGTACAAATTTAAATTTATTAGTAAAAACTGTGGGTTATATAGATAAATTTAAAACAGATAATGGAACAGAAAGAAGAAAAATTCATAATGATATGATGTTTTTTACAGTTAATGGAAATTCTGATAGTGAAATTATTTTAGAATTTATTTGTAATTCAGTACAAGATATAAATAGTGTTAATGAAAATTTGCGTATAATTAATAAAGAAAAAAATACTTATTTTAGTTTTTATGAGAATCAAACAGATATTAATGTGGAAAGAATAAAAGACTTTTTACACGATATAAATAATTCAGACGAAAAAATAATAAAAGAACTTATAAGAAATGCATTAATTGGAGCAAATATTTATTATGATATAATTATTTATCGTAGAGAATATTTAGAAAATACTAAAGAATTTATATACTCTAACATTAATGAAGAAGATATTAATAAATCAAATTCGTTATTATTATTTTTATCTGTTTTGGGTGAAGTTTCAAGAAATTTAAAAATTCCTAATAAAATTGTAATGACGACACTAGATAATTATATTAAGCATAAAAATGGGAAAAAGATAGATGATTTACCTGTTTTTTACTTAGAAAATAAAATTAATTTTAGTTTAGAATATAAATTAGAAGATTATAGAAGACTTTCAAATTATTTATATGATTTTGTTATTAAAATGATATATTTGTATGATATACATACAAAAGATAGAGATTTTTATGATTGTTTATTTGATAAATTTGATGGATATTCTTGTATGTATAAGAATGCATAAAATATATATATATAAAAATATAAAAAATTTTACTATATAATTAAACATTAATTAAATACGATTAAATATAAAAAAATAAATAAAACTATTATTTATTTTTTTGTTAAATCAAAGAATAGATATTTTAATTTAATACACTTTATATAAAGTAACTTAATTTAATTTATTTTTTTTTTTATGCTAACTTAATTTGCGCTAAATTCGCGCGTATTTAATTTTATTAAAAATATTTAAACAAATACACGTTAACAACAATAGTATGTTATTCAATTTGAATATACACTAATATAATAAAAAAAATGGAAAATATTGAGAAATTAATACCAAAATCTGTCCCACACATACTTAGATTACATATTTCTGATAAAGAAGAGAAATACGTAGTCAGTATTAATGAGGAATTTTTTCGAGATTATAATAATAACAATAACAATGGAGAAAAAATAGAAAAAGGTATTATTCTAAAATATATTCCTAATACAGTAAAAGATGAAAATAGTGTTGAAGAAAATTTAGCTAAAATAAATAAAACAAAGGATAATTATAACGATTGTATTAATTTTTATGAAAATCAAACAGAAAAAAATATAAAAATTCTAGAAGAAATTATATATAACCAAGAATATACAAACGAAGAAAAAGTTGAAAAACTTTTAAAGCAGATTTTAAAATATATCAATTACTATTATGATATAATTATTTATTCTTATTATTCAGTATTTAAATCAAAAGACACCTTATATTCTGATATTACTAAAGAAGATATTAATAAATTAAAAATTTTAAAATTATTTCTATATGTTTTAAGTAAAATTTCAAATCTCTCAAATGTAACAGATAATAAAATAATAATGACAACTCCAGATAATTATACTAAAAATAAAGAAGAAGAAAAAATAAGTATTTTGTCTAGTTTTGATTTAAAGGATGAATTTAATCTCGACTCAGATTATACATCTGAAGATATTAAAGACGTTAGTTATTATTTATTCTGTTTTGTGAAAAATATAATATATTTACATAATATACATATTTTAAGTTTAACAAATAAAAATAAAAAATTATCTGATAGTATTATAGAAATGTTTAATATATATATTGAAAAATTAGTAAAAAAATAAATTTAATGATTATATAATTTTAATATTTTAAATTATACAATTATAAATTAATATGAAATATAATATAAAAAATAAATTATTTAGCTAATTTATTTTTTGTTGTTTTGCATTGTATATATCAAATTTAGCATAAAAATAAATTAAATTAAATTAATACACTTTATATAAAGTAACTTAATTTAATTTATTTTTTTTTATGCTAAATTCGAGCATATTTTTTTCTGTTAAAATTATGATCATTATGATATTATTATTTATCGTAGAAAATATTTAAAAAATACTAAAGAAATTAAACACCTAAATATTAATGAAAAGGATATTAATAAATCAAATTCGTTAGTATTATTTTTATCTGTTTTGGGCGAAGTTTCAAGGGATTTAAAAATTCCTGTTAAAATTATAATGGCGATGCCAGATGATTATATTAAGCATAAAAATAAGAAAAAGATAGATGATTTACCTGTTTTCTACTTAGAAGATAAAATTAATTTTAGTTTAAAATATAAATCAGAAAATTTTATAGGACTTTCAAGTAATTTATATTATTTTATTGATAGTATGATATATATATATAATATACATGTATCTCATAAAAAAACATATAATTATTTATGTAAAATTTTTGATAAATATATTAATATATACAAAAAAAAACATAAGCATATAAGAAAATTTACTATATAATTAAATATTAATTAAATATAAAAAAAAAATAAATAAAATTATTATTTATTTTTTTGTTAAATCAAAGAATAGATATTTTATTTAATGAACTTTATATAAAATAACTTAGTTTAATTTAAGTTTAACAGAAAAATATTTTATTTAGTATACTTTATATAAAGTAACTTAATTTAATTTAAATTTTTTATGCTAATTTAAATTTGCGCGTATTTAATTTTATTAAAATATTTAAACAAAAAATATTAGAAAATGAAATATATTTTTAATAGCAAAAAACATAACAAATGGATGAAACTAAAGCAGAAAAAATAAAAGAAATAATTTTGCAAAAAAAAATACATAAAATATTAAAGCTAATTGGGTCATATAACATAGATGATAATTATAATATCAAAATTAATACATATCATAATATAGATAATTCTATGTTAGATTGCTTTGCAAAAATTTAAATCTTTATGTTATAATATTGGCTTAACAGAAGAAGATTACAAAACAATAGAAATGGCTGATACCTCTAATATTAATGTAGGTTATATAACTGCTCGTTATGTAAAAAAATTTATTAAAAATAATCACAAAAAACAAATAGAATTTATTAAAATTTTATCTTCATTAGATCTTAAAGATGAATATGATTTTTTCATTAATATAGAGAAAAATGATGTTCTATTTAGCAAAAAGCATATAATAATATTTAGCAAAATTCTAAACAATGATATTGATAAAATCAAGATGATATTAATAAATTTAAATGCTGAAAAAAAATTTAACAGTATAGTAAGCAAGATAAATGAAGAAAAAAAAAATACTACTAGGTTGTTAAATCTTAGCAAAATTATCATAGTCAAACAAAAATATATAAATTTAGATTTTTTTATGAAGATGATGTCTAAATCAGGTTATAGCGAAGAAGAATGTGTTAAATTTATTAACATAATTGTGAAAAAAAATCCATGTAATTATGGCTGCGATGAATATGGCGCCGATTAAATATATTCAAAATTACATTCACATATAGTACATCCATTATCGTTTATTTTTTTGTTCTTAGAAAAAATTTCTTCGTTATTAATTTGAGCGCTAATATCTTTTTTTATCTGCTCTGGAAGCCAGTCATATTCTATGTTTTTTTCTTTATATATTTTTTCTTTGTTATTTTTATTATCTTCTTCTTCTTTTTCTTTACACTGCTTTAAATTTTTGATGCACTGAATTTCGCTGCCACAGTTATTATGTATAACACAAGGATGATCTCTAACTGTTTTATTTGAATTTTGATCATATAATGCATACGTTTTTTTGCATAATTTGTATCTTTTTTTCTTATCATTTAAAATATTTTGCACCAAATTATTTTTGGTGTTTATCTTAACACCATAATAATGATCAGTTAGATTAGATATTCTATTTAACACCTGCTTTGTTGTTAGCTTTGTTTTTATGTTATTTTTTTTGCAATAATTTTTTAGCGCCAAATCTATATCATCTTCTTTATATTTTAGTCTGCAATAAACATTATTCATTTTTATATCTTTAAATACTTTATTTATAATATTTATATGAGATATAGAATAATCTTCTATGTTAAATTTTTTGATATGAGATATAGAATAATCTTCTATGTTAAATTTTTTTCGTCTTTAAATAGCGGTTTTTTGCCGCTCTTATCTTCTTCTTTGTCTTTTTCTTTTTTCTCTGAAGCTTTTGCGCCGCCTACCATCACTCTTGCGTTTTTAATAATGTTAATATCATCTATATCAGTATCAACTACATTTCCTATTTTATTCCAAATTGGCAGAATAAAATTAGCTACATAAACGCCGCCAATAGCAAGTATAGAGTTGATGCATAAGTTGGCCACATTTTTGAAAACGCCCACGCCATAAAATGGAGAGCCCGGCATATCGCTGTCTTTATCTAATATTTCATCTACGCTAAGCATCTTCATACCATTATTTATTAATGTTAAGTTCTTATATCGCCTCCATAATTCTCTAGATGGCGCCAATTCATATATAACATCCTTTGTTACTGGAATCATAACACAAGAGTTACTAAACTCTTTTATTACTGTTTCGTTGTTAAACATGCATTTAGTATCAGATTTTTTATATGCACCATTAAATCTATCATTCATGCTATAAAATAATCCGGGGTTGCAGTAACCTATTCTGTAATTATGAGGGTATATATTTGTTTTTATAACATCAACATATGGTTTGTTTATAATTGGGTCATCACTCCGATATTTATCTTGTGTAGGAGTATCATCGTCTGATATTGGTTTAAATCTAACAGGAGATGCCATATTTTTATTATATATTGTTATATTAGCACAAGAGTTTACATTATTTCTAAATATATGCGAAAATTTACTATATCTAGAACTAGTATTAATGAAGTCTCCTTGTTCATTATTAATATTATCTGAATTATAATTATCGTTATTTACTATCATTTCATTATAATCATATAAATCACGAATAAAATATATAAAATCGTTATTTGGATCATTATCATAAGTATAATAAACATTAGATAAACCATAATTTAATATGTTTTCATATAATACGGTATTACTACGTTGATCTAAATATGGAATATTATGTCTGGTAAAAGGTTCAGCGTCTAAAATGCCTCCTGGATTTGTTACACCCAATCTATATGGTATTCTAAATTCGCAATTTTCATCTATTCTATATTGTCTCTAATTATCATCAAATATGGCTATATGCTTATAAATCATATTACCCTCTTGCATTAGATTAATTTTCGAATCTGATTTATCAAGCTCATATAGAAAAACATCATTATATGCGTTTTTGGTAAACTGAAATCCATATTTATTATTATTAAATTTTCCATTAAAAATTCTAACTTTTTCTTTAATTTTATTTATATCATCTCTTCTAAAACCTAAATCATCTCCAATTATATCTATATTACTAGTAAGCAAATTATCTCGAGATAATACCATATCAATATCATTACTTACGTTAGTACCATTTTTCATACCATTATCATAAGGTTTAGATAAATATCTATTAACAGGATCAAAAATATTAGCATAAATATTATTAACAATATATTTGTTAGTTATACAGACATTATTATTATTTGTTAATGAAGCATAATCAATATATGTTAATTTACAATCATAATATTCTAAATCTCTTATATCCTTCAGAACTAAACTAACATAATAACCAGTTTCGCTATATATATCATGTAATTTAAGAGATAGCGTAGAATCAGATCTTAGCGGTTCATTTTCGTCTTTGTTGTAACATATGTTAAATATATTATAAGATTTGTAAAAAGAAAATAGCACCATAAAATCATAGACATTTTTATGAAACTCGTCTGCTATACCTTTGTTAATATTTTTATTTAACAACTTGTTTATAGATAATATCATATTAGATATTATATCTGTTAATATTATAAGCTCATCACCCATTTTGCTTAAATCAGTAATCATGTCAATAGCAGTATCAGGAAAAACCAATTTATTTATATAAGGAGGTAAAACAGCACTAACAACTCCATCAAAATTATTTATACCCATTCTTGTTAATGCTGCTCTTACTTTTAGACCCGGTTGTATATTAGGAACATCCATTCTTTCTCTTCTCCGTATTAACTCTATAAAAACATCCTTATAATCAGATAGAACTTTAATATCATTTATCATTTCACTATATACTACATCTACATCATTGTTAACGACATCATCATATCTTGGATGTTTGGCGTTTTGTTTGCTATTTCCGTTATAAGTATTAGCTTCATCTAAGTCACTTGTTATCGTAGTAGGAAAGCCATATATTAACTTATTTAACTTATTGAAGAATTTGCTAGAATAAACAGTATTAACAGTAGTATAAAGCTTTAATACTTTTTTCGTGTCAGTAGCTAGTAGCTGCTCATCTAGTTTAAATGAGTTTATACTAATTTCGGCTAATATATTATTTACTTTTTCGCAGCTCCAAAGAGCCTTTGTGCCGGCTTCTAGGAGCATATTATTATATTTAATAATACATTCGCATTGTTTTTTATGTATGGCCGCCAAATTAGCATCATTAACAAATATTTGCTCATTCATTATTTTGTTAATTCCATCATTTGATTTTTTTATAAAAGACTTCATTTCTTCTATTGTGTTCGCTATGGCGCGGCCACTAAGTTCTATATTAGTCTTATAAGAACTTTCATTTGCGTTTCTACCAAACGAATTAGCATTAGATAGCACGCTTTTTCTTTGCTCAATTTTAGTAGATAACAAATTAGCTAAATCTTGCGGGCTAATTATATCAGCCTCAACTAGTGATTTTCGCCCTATAGCAAATCTTTCTGTTTCTCTCGAATTATTTTTGCTATTATCATCTTTGATTATATCTAGCTTTATATAATCTTCGGCATTATTAATATTAATATTTTTTCTGTTATTGCTATTTTCGATATTAACAAATGATTTTCCGCTTTCCTCATCTGAGTTTTTATTATTTCCTCCGCTAACCACTTTCTTATATACATTAACTAATCTGTTTTGATTAAGATCTTTAATTGGATATTCTTTTTTAACTATTTCCATTCCCTTTTTAATTATATCCTTTACATTATCTATACCTGTTATAACTTTGTCAAAATCATTTTTATTTTTTGCTATATCCTTCAGCTCTTCACATGCGGCTCTAATTTCATTTAAAGAGTATATATATCCTTTAGCTAAAATAATAGAATCTGTATTAGTTGTATATCCTAATAAGGCGTAACATATATTTTTAATTCGCGATATATCAGGCATAGATTTTAAAGCATTAGATATAGCGTTAAAATACATATTAGATTCAGAAGAAGTAATATCAAAGCTAGAGTTATTCAAAGCATCATCTATTAAATTTACTATATTCATTAGTAAGCTATTATGATTACTTATTAGCGATCTTTCTATCATCTTCAGAACAGTAGCTGATGATGTTTCATCGCGTCTATCTATAACCTCGGCTACATCTTCGAACTCAATAAAACGCGCGCCACCAATTTGTTTATTGATATTTTCTTTTACATCTGATATAAATGTCGGCTCAACAAAAACGCTCATAAATTTGTTATACTTCACTATATCAGACCCATTTATTTTGCCTTTAGATTGAAGATCTATGAACTTATCGCGCACCTTTTGTTCAAAATCAGAATACTCTTTGCTTTCTTTATACTCTTTAATGCTAATGTTAATTTTTTCTAAGAAGCTACATATTATTTTCGCCATGCTAGAAACATCTTTCGTCATTTTTAGTATATCAAATAAACTATTAGCGCTAATATCATATTCTCTAGATAAGTCCTTAACAACACTAACATAAGATTCATCAAATCTGTCTGCTTCATTTAACAGATGTTTGTGATTAACTATTATTTCTGCTAACGCTTTAGTATATTTATTTATTAAATTATTCTTAAGCATAAGTATAGCTTTTATTGATTCTTTTTCTTCATTTGGTATGTATTTTTCCATTATTTCTTCTAAATATTTATCAGTAGATTCTTCTATTATTTTCTGGTTTTTAATAAGCAGCTCAATATCTTTCATTTTGCCAATAAAAGCAGATTTAATTTCTGGTATAATCATAGATAAAGACTGAACACATTGTAATAATATCTTATTTGGCTCAGTTTCGGTTATATCCAATAAACCATTACTGTTAATAGTTTCCTTTATACTTAATGCTATGTTTTCTATAGTTTTTGTGTTCTTTAGATCGCTAGATTTATGCTCGAGAATAGAACTAATAGCGTTAATTAAGCCGCGCAATAAAGTAAAAACATTATCTTCGTCTATAGAACTTATATCACGCATATTATTATTTAACTTTAGCTCAGCAACAACAGGTTTTAGTATAGAGTATAAAGTTTTGACTAGCTTCACTACATCTGTTTTTGGCAATTTTACATCCGCGTATACTTTAGCTAATAGCTGCGAAACATCATAATTATTAGTATCATTATAATATCCTTCGCCGCCAGCCAAAGTTTTATTAACTATATAACCGATTTTTCTTGTTTGATCTCCTACAAAATTCTTAACATCTTTTTGAAGTCCTACACCATAATTTGCTAAACCACTTTTTAAACTGTTTATCATACTCATTGTCTAATACGAGTATTTTATATATAAAAAAAAATAAATAGATTATATAAATTTTAACAGCTAAATATTTTTCTGTTAAACTCAACTTGACGCGGATAAACTTAAATTAACATAAAAAAATTAAATTAATTTATATTACTTTCTTAGAGGCGGCGCTATTAAATATTTTTTTTCTGTTAAAATTACGCAAACTTAAATTAACATAAAAAAATTAAATTAATTTATATTACTTTCTTAGAGGCGGCGCTATTAAATATTTTTTTTTATGTTAAAATTACACAAACTTAAATTAACATAAAAAAATTAAATTAATTTATATTACTTTCTTAGAGGCGGCGCTATTAAATATTTTTTTTTATGTTAAAATTACACAAACTTAAATTAACATAAAAAAATTAAATTATATTATATTAATTTCTTATAGGCGGCGCTATTAAATATTTTTTTTTTATGTTAAAATCAATCACACGCAAACTTAATTTAGCATAAAAAAAAATTAAATTAATTTATATTGCTTTCTTAAGGAGGAGTATAATTAAAACATTATATTTATTCATGTTTCACATTAGAGCCGCTAATAAAAAATATATAGTGTATTAATGTCTGCTATTATTTATTATTTTATTTTTTATTTTTTTCTCATATTCTATTAATAATTTTTCAAAATATTTATTTGTCATTATCATTCCTCCTCTTTTTTCTAAAATCATGTTTTTAATATCATAATAATTAAAATCTTTAAATTCTTTTTTACCAAGTAAATAAGCTATAATAACTGTTACGCTGCGATTCATTCCGGCGGCGCAATGTATTAATACCTTTTTGTTGGAAATATAAGATTTATTTATATGGTTATCTATTCTATGAGATAATGTTTGTAATATTTCATCTGATATATTTTCATTATAATATTGTGTATCATTTATATTATAAAAACAATGATCTATTTTATCGCTATAATTAGGGCAATTATTATTATGTTTCATTATATTAGAAAAAATTTCATTATAAAGTTCTTTCATTTCATAATATGTTACTGCACTAACAATTAGACCAAAATGATTTGATTTTGAATACTCGATTGCTATATCAGCATTGCCCAAGTAAATATTATCTGTTATTTTAACTGGTTTTGTTATATATGTGTAATTATACTCACCCGATAACATTTTTAATAACTGAATAAAAATAAAATTTATATTTAATACCCGCGAAAATTAATTTAGCAGAAAAAAAATAAATTAAATTATATTACTTTCTTAGAGGCGGCGCAGCAAATATTTTTTTTATGTTAAAATCAATTAAGCGCAAATTTAAATTAGCATAAAAAAAATTAAATTAATTTATATTACTTTCTTAGAGGCGGCGCAGCAAATATTTTTTTTTCTGTTAAAATAAATTAAGCGCAAAATTAAATTAGCATAAAAAAAATTAAATTAATTTATATTACTTTCTTAGAGGCGGCGCTATTAAATATTTTTTTTATGTTAAAATCAATTAAGCGCAAATTTAAATTAGCATAAAAAAAATTAAATTAATTTATATTACTTTCTTAGAGGCGGCGCTATTAAATATTTTTTTTCTGTTAAACTTAATTTGGCGCGCGCAGCTAGATCATAATTAATAAATTATTTTTAATTTATTATTAGAATATTAACTAAATTATTTAATATTTATATTTTATTTCTATATAAAAACAAATAAATGTCTGAATCATCGAAGGAAGCTGTTGAGGCTTTAATAAATTATTTAAACGAGAAAAAACTAACATATGTTTTAGATAAATTAAATAGCATAAGATTACTAGATAGACTAAAAAGAAGGGGAGGCGATTATACTTTAGATGTATTTGCGCCGCCACTTAGCCACTTTAAAGATTTCAAGCCAGAAAACTTATATGTTTATAACGGCGAAAATGAAAGAAGAGAAAAACCTAATTATAGCGAAATAAGATTAGATTCTAATGCTGTAATAACATGGGGCAAACCAATAACTATATATGATAATACTTCTGATAGCAAAAAAGATAACTTAGTTATAACAGATCCAACAAAAATATTTCTATATATCGGTCATAATAAAACGAATAATAAACTAGTAAAATTAGATCTTAGTTCTTTAGATAAGAGTGAAAGCATATTAGCACATAAGATGCTATCATCAAGCATAGAAAATGGCACTGGCTTTAGTTGCGTCAAATTTGACGCTAATTCGCTGCGCAAGTTTTTCGCAATGTGGGTGTTTAAAATGGATAAAGCTAGCAAAGAAAATAAAGATAAAAATATAGCATATATACTTGCTGCTAATTTAATTGATTACTGTTTTACCGGAGAGGAAAAAAGTGATTGTTTAAATTATAATAAATTAATATGCGAAAGATTATCTTTTTCGCCCTATATTACTATATTAACGCTAATCGCGCCTTGCGTCGGATTATTAAGCGACACAGAAGTAGAAAACTGGGATTGTAAATTCAATCAAAAAGATATTTCAGATGCTAAAGTCATATATAAAGAAACGCTACAAAAGGCCCTTAGAAGCGCGAGAAAGATAGATCTCACGCCAAATATAAGAACTATAGAAGAATTAATAGACACATATATATCTTTCTGCTCATATAGATATAACAAAATATTTAAAAACAATGAAGTAACTGGGTGTTGCATGTTAGTAACAGATATAATAAGATATTACATTTTATCTGAGGAAAATAAAGAAGAAGTATCACATCTAAGAGACTTCGTTATGAATTACATATATTCTCGCAGAGATATTAACAGAGATAGTTTGCTGAAGAAAATGAAACAAATAAGCAGTATAAATGATGATTTCTTTAGCAAATTTCTTGATAGCGACGCTATTTTAAACACAATTAATAACTCTAATAGAAACAGATATGAGGAAAATCGCACATTATTATTTTTTCTCTATCTTCTGACACAGAAAAGCAGCTAAGTTTATTTTTACATAGTGTTATTTTTTTTCTGCAGGCCTCAAATATATATATATAAAATTTTTTAATTTTATCTGAATTAACATAAGAAATCAGAAATACTAAAAGCAAAAATCCAATAACTGATATTAGTATTAATAAAGTAGAATAATGTTCAGAATGATAAATTGGCATATTATACATTCTTATATATTAGTATTAAAATAAATATAATTTAGTATTATACTTATAATATTTATTATTAACTAATATTATAATCAAAAAAGAATTCATGTAAATAACATCAAATAAATATTTTTTTCTGTTAAATTTGCGCAAATTTAGATTAGCATAAAAAAAAAATAAATTAATTATATTACTTTTTATAAGGCGGTCTAATTAAAATATTTTTTTATTAATCTAAATTTAGCAAAAAATAAATAATTAATATTATTCATTTTTTTTTTTGTTAATAATAAAGTTTATAATTATTGAATTATTATAGAATTAAAGGTTTTAAATATATATGCTTCTAATATTTTACTGATAAAAATACGTATTTTTGTTTCAGTTTCACCATCTCTTATATAATCTATACATAGCATGTAAACTATACAAGATGTAAGTTTTTTATTAATTTGTTTTATTTCTTCTCTATTATATTTATATTGAGGAAAATCATAATCAAAATTTTCAATATTATTCAGCTCATATGATTTTAAAGTATCATACTCCTTTTTATATATCTTTTCAAGATATACTTGATCTTTTATTAAGTATATTTTATTTTTTTCGCCTGAGATAAAATTAAAACTATTAAGAAATTTTACAATAAATTTAACTAATTTATTTTCATTAATGTTTTCGATAGTGGAATTAATATCATGGTTATTATAATAATTACCTTCTTTTTTATCATAGTTTATAACATCAAAACAAGTATTATATTTTGATAATACTTGTTTATATATAATGTTCATTAATTCTATATATTGTTCTTCTTTTATATTAGGGTTTTCATTTAAGAATGAGAGTATTTCTTTTTTGTTTTTTTCTGCTATTTGTTTTATATTGTTTTCTACTTTGTCATATGAATATAAGATAATATTACATTTCTCATTTAAATTAAATGCAAAAATATTTTTATTTTTTATATTATTTTCATTTTCACGTTGAGGTGTATAAAAAGTATTTATATCAATACCCAATATATTATATATATTGTTTATTCTGCCTTCAGTTTTATTTTTATACATATTATCATCAATAGTAAATTTAATAGATTTAATAATATCATCCTCCATTTTACTCGCCGCTAAGCAATCAAATATAATAAATGATTAGATTTATAATATAACAATAAATATTCAAATCGGTTAACATAACAGAAAAAAAATAAATAGTATAATATAAATTATTTATTTTTACTAATAGTTAACGATCAATATATAAATATTAAATTAAACATCAAGAGTTTCTTTAATATACATTTCTAATATATATTCAATGAAATTGTATATTTTGGACATAATTAATTCATTATCTTTCATATATTGTATACATAACATATCAAATATACAACGTTTTAGTGTATATTTGATATCTTCTACATTATGTTTATCATATACGCGTCGAGAATTATCATTATTAGAATTTTCATTAGAATTTAAATCAATTTGTTTTAATTCGTTTAGTTTATCTTCTCTATCTTTTTTATAATATTTTTTTATATTTTTTGGCAAATATATTTTATTATTTTCGCCTGAAATCGAGTTTAAACTTCTAAAAAAATCCAGAATAAATTTATTTTTATTAATATTAATATCTGCTTCTTCCATTGGAATTTCGCATATATATTTTACTACATTATTATCGGCAACATAATAATATCTATAAAGACAAACATCATAGTTTATAATAACTTGTTTGTATATAGCTTTCATTAATTCTATATATTGTTCTTTTGTTATATTTGGATTTTCTTCAATAAATTTAAGTATTTCTTTTTTATTTTTTTCTGCTACTTTTGTTTTATTATCTTTATCACTATCATAAGAATATGAAGCTAAATTGGGAATATTATTATCATTGTACTTTGATTTTAAAATAAAATTAATAACATATGATACAAATTTATTATAGCCAATTTCATCTTCTTCATTATATTTTCCTTTAATTTCATTGAACGCCGCTACCTCTTCGTAATTACAATAATAAACATCATTATAGTAGAGTTTAATAATATTATTCTCCATTATATACTGTTAACAGTAAAAAATATATAATTGATTTATAATAGGAGAATAATATTCAAAATAGTAAAATAACAAAAAAAATAGATTAAATTATCATTTATTCTGCTATGCTAAATTAAATTTCGCGCGTATTTAGTATTTTTATAACAAAATAACAGATATGTTATTAAATTAATTAATATAATATAAAAAAACGAATAATAGTTATTTATATTATCTTATATAGAAGATAAATTTATAATTGATCAGATTTTATTACAGATTTATATTTTTCATTTATATATACTTCTACCGTTTTTTCGATGAATTTTTGCATTTTACTTGGGCATGGTTGTTTTGTATATGTATGACATAACATTTCGAATATCATAGTGCATATATATTTTTTAATTTCTTCCATATGAATTTTTTCAAATTTATAAACACTTATATCTCCAATATTATTGTTAAATTTTTCATTATTGTTTAAACGAATACAATCTAACTTGTTTAAGTTTTTCATTTCTCTCGTATGAATATAGTCTTCTGTCTTTTCTAAATATGCTACATTTTCTTCATTATCCGAGCCAAGATCTTTTAAAAAATGCAAAATAAATAAAACATATGAGTTAGTATTAATAATATTTAAACCTACTTTATAATATTGTTTATACCACGTACCTCTTTGCGCAACGAATGACATAAGATGTTGAGAAACACATACGTCATATTTTGATATTACTTGTTTATATATCACATTCATCATTTCTATGTATTGTTTTTCTGTCATATTAGGATTTTTATTTATAAATGATTCTATTTGATTTTTGTTTTTATCATGTATTCTACGACGATAAGTATAAGTATTACCTTTATATAATGATTTATTATTTTTATTTAAAACAAAACTTAAAACAAAATTTAAAATATTTTTATCTCTGTTTTCTTCATATTTTATATACCCATTACATGTATCATAAACAAAAATTTTTGGCCATTTAGAATTTTTTAACTTTAACAGGAATTTTTAAATCCCTTGAAACTTCGCCCAAAACAGATAAAAATAATACTAACGAATTTGATTTATTAATATCCTTTTCATTAATATTTAGGTGTTTAATTTCTTTAGTATTTTTTAAATATTTTCTACGATAAATAATAATATCATAATGATCATAATTTTAACAGAAAAAAATATGCTCGAATTTAGCATAAAAAAAAATAAATTAAATTAAGTTACTTTATATAAAGTGTATTAATTTAATTTAATTTATTTTTATGCTAAATTTGATATATACAATGCAAAACAACAAAAAATAAATTAGCTAAATAATTTATTTTTTATATTATATTTCATATTAATTTATAATTGTATAATTTAAAATATTAAAATTATATAATCATTAAATTTATTTTTTTACTAATTTTTCAATATATATATTAAACATTTCTATAATACTATCAGATAATTTTTTATTTTTATTTGTTAAACTTAAAATATGTATATTATGTAAATATATTATATTTTTCACAAAACAGAATAAATAATAACTAACGTCTTTAATATCTTCAGATGTATAATCTGAGTCGAGATTAAATTCATCCTTTAAATCAAAACTAGACAAAATACTTATTTTTTCTTCTTCTTTATTTTTAGTATAATTATCTGGAGTTGTCATTATTATTTTATTATCTGTTACATTTGAGAGATTTGAAATTTTACTTAAAACATATAGAAATAATTTTAAAATTTTTAATTTATTAATATCTTCTTTAGTAATATCAGAATATAAGGTGTCTTTTGATTTAAATACTGAATAATAAGAATAAATAATTATATCATAATAGTAATTGATATATTTTAAAATCTGCTTTAAAAGTTTTTCAACTTTTTCTTCGTTTGTATATTCTTGGTTATATATAATTTCTTCTAGAATTTTTATATTTTTTTCTGTTTGATTTTCATAAAAATTAATACAATCGTTATAATTATCCTTTGTTTTATTTATTTTAGCTAAATTTTCTTCAACACTATTTTCATCTTTTACTGTATTAGGAATATATTTTAGAATAATACCTTTTTCTATTTTTTCTCCATTGTTATTGTTATTATTATAATCTCGAAAAAATTCCTCATTAATACTGACTACGTATTTCTCTTCTTTATCAGAAATATGTAATCTAAGTATGTGTGGGACAGATTTTGGTATTAATTTCTCAATATTTTCCATTTTTTTTATTATATTAGTGTATATTCAAATTGAATAACATACTATTGTTGTTAACGTGTATTTGTTTAAATATTTTTAATAAAATTAAATACGCGCGAATTTAGCGCAAATTAAGTTAGCATAAAAAAAAAAATAAATTAAATTAAGTTACTTTATATAAAGTGTATTAAATTAAAATATCTATTCTTTGATTTAACAAAAAAATAAATAATAGTTTTATTTATTTTTTTATATTTAATCGTATTTAATTAATGTTTAATTATATAGTAAAATTTTTTATATTTTTATATATATATATTTTATGCATTCTTATACATACAAGAATATCCATCAAATTTATCAAATAAACAATCATAAAAATCTCTATCTTTTGTATGTATATCATACAAATATATCATTTTAATAACAAAATCATATAAATAATTTGAAAGTCTTCTATAATCTTCTAATTTATATTCTAAACTAAAATTAATTTTATTTTCTAAGTAAAAAACAGGTAAATCATCTATCTTTTTCCCATTTTTATGCTTAATATAATTATCTAGTGTCGTCATTACAATTTTATTAGGAATTTTTAAATTTCTTGAAACTTCACCCAAAACAGATAAAAATAATAATAACGAATTTGATTTATTAATATCTTCTTCATTAATGTTAGAGTATATAAATTCTTTAGTATTTTCTAAATATTCTCTACGATAAATAATTATATCATAATAAATATTTGCTCCAATTAATGCATTTCTTATAAGTTCTTTTATTATTTTTTCGTCTGAATTATTTATATCGTGTAAAAAGTCTTTTATTCTTTCCACATTAATATCTGTTTGATTCTCATAAAAACTAAAATAAGTATTTTTTTCTTTATTAATTATACGCAAATTTTCATTAACACTATTTATATCTTGTACTGAATTACAAATAAATTCTAAAATAATTTCACTATCAGAATTTCCATTAACTGTAAAAAACATCATATCATTATGAATTTTTCTTCTTTCTGTTCCATTATCTGTTTTAAATTTATCTATATAACCCACAGTTTTTACTAATAAATTTAAATTTGTACTCATTTTATTATATGTGATTTATACACAGATATAATATAATTGTTTTATTTATTTAAATATTCAAATTGAATAACATACTATTGTAATTAATATATATTTGTTTAAATATTTTAATAAAATTAAATACGCGCAAATTTAAATTAGCATAAAAAATTTAAATTAAATTAAGTTACTTTATATAAAGTATACTAAATAAAATATTTTTCTGTTAAACTTAAATTAAACTAAGTTATTTTATATAAAGTTCATTAAATAAAATATCTATTCTTTGATTTAACAAAAAAATAAATAATAATTTTATTTATTTTTTTTTTATATTTAATTAATATTTAATTATATAGTAAATTTTCTTATATGCTTATGTTTTTTTTTGTATATATTAATATATTTATCAAAAATTTTACATAAATAATTATATGTTTTTTTATGAGATACATGTATATTATATATATATATCATACTATCAATAAAATAATATAAATTACTTGAAAGTCCTATAAAATTTTCTGATTTATATTTTAAACTAAAATTAATTTTATCTTCTAAGTAGAAAACAGGTAAATCATCTATCTTTTTCTTATTTTTATGCTTAATATAATCATCTGGCATCGCCATTATAATTTTAACAGGAATTTTTAAATCCCTTGAAACTTCGCCCAAAACAGATAAAAATAATACTAACGAATTTGATTTATTAATATCCTTTTCATTAATATTTAGGTGTTTAATTTCTTTAGTATTTTTTAAATATTTTCTACGATAAATAATAATATCATAATGATCATTTGCTCCAATTAATGCTTCTTTTATAAGTTCTTCTATTATTTTTTTGTCTGAATAAAGCATATTATCAAAGGCTTTTTGGAGTTTTTCCATGTTAATTTTTACTTGATTTTCATAAAAACTAAGATAAGTGCTTCTTTTTTCTTTAATTTTAGCCAAATTTTCACTAACGCTAAATGTATTTTTTACTGTATTAGAAATAAATTCTAGAACAATACCTTTTATAGAATTTTCATCTTCATTAGTTATAAAAGATATTTTATTATTATAAACTCTTTTTCTTTTTATCATACCATTATTACGTTTAATTAAAAATCTCAGGAATTTCTTCATAAGTAATTAATAGACGATCTCTGATATAATCAATATAAGTATTTGCATCAGTCATACATGATTTTTGTTCATTTATATCTTTACAAAATTCTACACTCATATAATTTTTTCTTATTTCTTTAACAGATATATCAAACAAATAAGCTAAAATTTTTAAAAATGTTTGTTTTGTTTTTATTTTAATTTCATAAGTATCTGATGATATTTTTATATCAATAATACGGTTAAATAATACTTTCATGTTTTCGAATATATCTATAAAAACATCAGTGCCAAATCTTTTTGATTTGTTGGATATATCGATATTAATAACAGAATTTATACTTTCGTTATCATATTTTGATTCAATATTATTATTCAATAGATCCATTAGCAGATTATAGGTATTAACAACATAATCTCTATTAAATTCGTCGCCAAAATAAATTGACGGACATTCATCTCTTTTATTATATTCTTCTTTATATAATATTAAGAATTTTGAAGTGTTTTGTAGTATTTCGTATAATTTTTTATCTTTATCATCATATATATACATTAATGGATTATTATATTTAAAATATCCCTTATCAATACTCATAAGATTTAAATTTTTTAATTCTTTTTCGCTGATAATATAACGATACGGCGTGAAGGAATATTTTAAAAAAATGCCGCCATTTTTTAAATTATATAACAAATCCATAAGAGATTCTAGACTAAGATTTATTTCATCTTTTTTTTCGCTAGTCTTTGATTCAATTAAACCATTTAATAAAGCATTATTGTTGCCTAATTTACTGCACATTTTTAACAACTATAAATAAGAATACTTCACCAAATTAGTATTTTTAAATCTGTTATTTCTAAAATCAAATTACAAAACATAGCATATAAATAGCAAATATATTAATTAAATAAATTTGAATATTATATTATAAGATAAATAAATTAAATATATATTAATTAATTGTGTCGTTAAATAATTAAAATGAATAATAATCAATGTATAAATATTACCGATTTAAAATGTGATTTTAATCTTAAAGAAAAAACAAAAATAACTAATTATTTAGATTTTCGTCTAATCAATGGAACTAGTCATAATATGGTATATTTTTATATAGAAGTTGATTCTAACATAGATTTAAATGATATATATGATAGAATTTCTAAAGCTAAATATGTTAATCATACTAATTTAAGACATACAGTAGAAGATGCTGTATATGATTATAAAAGTAGAATATCTCGTTTAGGAGATAATTTAAATCAAATAGCTAATACGTTTAATAACATCATAAAAAATAAGCAAGATATTATATCTTATGATAGTGTGATAAATATGCTATCTAATAAACAAAGGCAAACAATAGAAAAATATAAAAGCCATATTATGTATGATGTGCGAATAATAAATTCATATTTAGAATAAATCGCATTATATTATGATTTTGTAATATAAATAATTTTACTTTTTTTTTTGCGCAAAAAAATGCTGATATTTATCTTTTTGATTAGCAGTATAATTATTACAATACACATTTGCTTACACACATTACACCGCATTGCACTTCACTGCATTGCACTATATTGCATTTGCATTGTGTTGTATTTAATTTACTAGCACCCTATTTCTTATCTAATTGTAGTTTTATTAGTTGTTTCAAATCAATGGGACATAGAACAAAAAATTCTTTTAGAAAAGATGATTTTAGTATTAATAAAAACCAAATTCTCGGAAGATTTGGCTTACGTTACTATAATAAAGGGGAAATAAATGGGATAAATTGCGAGAATGATGGTCTATATTATCCAGCTAAACAGTTAAATGATATTAATAAATACAACAGATATGTAAAAACTGAAAATTATCAGGAAATTCTAAGAAAATCTGAAAACAGAATACAATGCAATGTAACTACAAAACATATAGGTTATATAGATAGGCAAAATTCTTATATAGATAAAAACAATACATTAAAAAAATTAAATGAAACTGATATAATAGTTAATGTGAATGGAGAGGAGATCTTGATTACTATTCCTCTAAATATACTAAAGAGTTTTATAGGAACCATACATTGCGATCTAAGAAAGGTGGACAATCATAACAGTAAAATAGGTGACTATGATAGTATGACAGATTATGATAAAGAAATAGTTAAAAGCAAAATAGATGCTTATATATATGATCAAGTAAAAGCTTATTTGAAAAATAAAAATTTCATGATGAAAGAAGAATCGGGGAAAATGTCAAACAATAATAACACTTACTCAATAGAACAAAGTGAACGTGAAAAAAGGTATGGTAAAGCCTACAGAGATTATGGAGATACTTTACGTAAAGCTGATCAACATATAGATAATCATTATAATGAAACTCAAAATAAGTTAAAAGAAATACAGAATCTTATAGATAAGCATCGTAACAATAATTCATGGGATAACATAAAATACTAAACAACAGTGTTGATTTTTAATTGTATATATATTTTACATTTTAGCACTATAAAAATATAATCATGTTAAATTTTTAACCAAACTGTGTTATGCATCAAATGTATAAACAGTAAAAACAAAAAAAAATAATTTTTAATCTTAATTTTTCAACACTTATTATGACGCGTTTAAACGTCAAATGTAAATACATTAGCATTTTATTATTTAGCAATTACATATTTATCTGTTTATTTAAAACATCACAATAACAAGTTAATTCACCCTCTTTTGTATAATAATATTCTTCATTACATAAAACACATTTTAAAGTCTCTTCAAATCTTTTAAATGAATTTCTATCTAAAATAATCTTTAAATATTCTGGATAGCACCAACACACTTCTTGTTTATCAATATCAAAAGCAACAAAGTTATTGCACTCTTTGCACTTTTTTTGTAGTACTTTCATTTAGTTTATATTATTTATATTAATAATAAATAATCAAAATATATTATTTTTTTTTCTGTTACTGGAAACATCAACATGTTTACAAATTTGAATTTGCTATTTATTAGATTAAACAGTTAAATTAAATATTAATTTAATATTAACATTAATTTAAAAAATGAGTAATAGAAATAATAGAGAAGAACAACAAAGAAGAGAAAGAGAAGAACAACAAAGAAGAGAAAGAGAAGAGCAAAGAAGAATTGACGAAAAAAATAAAAGAGATTTTGACCAATTAGAAAGAATGCGTCAACACGATCTTAAAATTAAAGAAGAAGAACATAGAAGAGAAATGGAAAGAATATCTCAGAAAAGAGAACGTGAAAGATTAGAAGAAATAAAAGGAGGACCAATCAACTGGAACTTTCCTTACAGGAAATAAATATGATAAAATATTAATTAATAAATATAAAATAAAACAAAAAAAAAATAACAGCAGATCTATTGAATAATAATATTTATATTTAACCAAAATTATCTAATTTTATTTAAATTATGGCTATACTATTATATAACACATAATACTGTTAATAATATTAACAGTATCATATATTATATTATATAGTATGATTACACTGTTTTATTGAATTTTTTCAATCTAACAGATATTCCATTTTTTAGCTTATTTTTTCTTTCGTTAAGCTTGGATTGTATCACGTCAAATAACTTTCCAAAAACAGTGAACATTTTTTCTATGACAACTATAAGTTTTTCTATAAAACTTATAATAGTGTCTATTTCGTTAAAATCAAAGCCCATTATAAATTATATTATATAATTTTCACAATTATGTTAATAAATTTAACACATTCTTCTTCGCTATAACCTGATTTAGACATCATCTTCATAAAAAAATCTAAATTTATATATTTTTGTTTGACTATGATAATTTTGCTAAGATTTAACAACCTAGTAGTATTTTTTTTTTCTTCATTTATCTTGCTTACTATACTGTTAAATTTTTTTTCAGCATTTAAATTTATTAATATCATCTTGATTTTATCAATATCATTGTTTAGAATTTTGCTAAATATTATTATATGCTTTTTGCTAAATAGAACATCATTTTTCTCTATATTAATGAAAAAATCATATTCATCTTTAAGATCTAATGAAGATAAAATTTTAATAAATTCTATTTGTTTTTTGTGATTATTTTTGTGATTTTTTTTTTTATGTTAAAATCAATCACACGCAAACTTAATTTAGCATAAAAAAAAATTAAATTAATTTATATTGCTTTCTTAAGGAGGAGTATAATTAAAACATTATATTTATTCATGTTTCACATTAGAGCCGCTAATAAAAAATATATAGTGTATTAATGTCTGCTATTATTTATTATTTTATTTTTTATTTTTTTCTCATATTCTATTAATAATTTTTCAAAATATTTATTTGTCATTATCATTCCTCCTCTTTTTTCTAAAATCATGTTTTTAATATCATAATAATTAAAATCTTTAAATTCTTTTTTACCAAGTAAATAAGCTATAATAACTGTTACGCTGCGATTCATTCCGGCGGCGCAATGTATTAATACCTTTTTGTTGGAAATATAAGATTTATTTATATGGTTATCTATTCTATGAGATAATGTTTGTAATATTTCATCTGATATATTTTCATTATAATATTGTGTATCATTTATATTATAAAAACAATGATCTATTTTATCGCTATAATTAGGGCAATTATTATTATGTTTCATTATATTAGAAAAAATTTCATTATAAAGTTCTTTCATTTCATAATATGTTACTGCACTAACAATTAGACCAAAATGATTTGATTTTGAATACTCGATTGCTATATCAGCATTGCCCAAGTAAATATTATCTGTTATTTTAACTGGTTTTGTTATATATGTGTAATTATACTCACCCGATAACATTTTTAATAACTGAATAAAAATAAAATTTATATTTAATACCCGCGAAAATTAATTTAGCAGAAAAAAAATAAATTAAATTATATTACTTTCTTAGAGGCGGCGCAGCAAATATTTTTTTTATGTTAAAATCAATTAAGCGCAAATTTAAATTAGCATAAAAAAAATTAAATTAATTTATATTACTTTCTTAGAGGCGGCGCAGCAAATATTTTTTTTTCTGTTAAAATAAATTAAGCGCAAAATTAAATTAGCATAAAAAAAATTAAATTAATTTATATTACTTTCTTAGAGGCGGCGCTATTAAATATTTTTTTTATGTTAAAATCAATTAAGCGCAAATTTAAATTAGCATAAAAAAAATTAAATTAATTTATATTACTTTCTTAGAGGCGGCGCTATTAAATATTTTTTTTCTGTTAAACTTAATTTGGCGCGCGCAGCTAGATCATAATTAATAAATTATTTTTAATTTATTATTAGAATATTAACTAAATTATTTAATATTTATATTTTATTTCTATATAAAAACAAATAAATGTCTGAATCATCGAAGGAAGCTGTTGAGGCTTTAATAAATTATTTAAACGAGAAAAAACTAACATATGTTTTAGATAAATTAAATAGCATAAGATTACTAGATAGACTAAAAAGAAGGGGAGGCGATTATACTTTAGATGTATTTGCGCCGCCACTTAGCCACTTTAAAGATTTCAAGCCAGAAAACTTATATGTTTATAACGGCGAAAATGAAAGAAGAGAAAAACCTAATTATAGCGAAATAAGATTAGATTCTAATGCTGTAATAACATGGGGCAAACCAATAACTATATATGATAATACTTCTGATAGCAAAAAAGATAACTTAGTTATAACAGATCCAACAAAAATATTTCTATATATCGGTCATAATAAAACGAATAATAAACTAGTAAAATTAGATCTTAGTTCTTTAGATAAGAGTGAAAGCATATTAGCACATAAGATGCTATCATCAAGCATAGAAAATGGCACTGGCTTTAGTTGCGTCAAATTTGACGCTAATTCGCTGCGCAAGTTTTTCGCAATGTGGGTGTTTAAAATGGATAAAGCTAGCAAAGAAAATAAAGATAAAAATATAGCATATATACTTGCTGCTAATTTAATTGATTACTGTTTTACCGGAGAGGAAAAAAGTGATTGTTTAAATTATAATAAATTAATATGCGAAAGATTATCTTTTTCGCCCTATATTACTATATTAACGCTAATCGCGCCTTGCGTCGGATTATTAAGCGACACAGAAGTAGAAAACTGGGATTGTAAATTCAATCAAAAAGATATTTCAGATGCTAAAGTCATATATAAAGAAACGCTACAAAAGGCCCTTAGAAGCGCGAGAAAGATAGATCTCACGCCAAATATAAGAACTATAGAAGAATTAATAGACACATATATATCTTTCTGCTCATATAGATATAACAAAATATTTAAAAACAATGAAGTAACTGGGTGTTGCATGTTAGTAACAGATATAATAAGATATTACATTTTATCTGAGGAAAATAAAGAAGAAGTATCACATCTAAGAGACTTCGTTATGAATTACATATATTCTCGCAGAGATATTAACAGAGATAGTTTGCTGAAGAAAATGAAACAAATAAGCAGTATAAATGATGATTTCTTTAGCAAATTTCTTGATAGCGACGCTATTTTAAACACAATTAATAACTCTAATAGAAACAGATATGAGGAAAATCGCACATTATTATTTTTTCTCTATCTTCTGACACAGAAAAGCAGCTAAGTTTATTTTTACATAGTGTTATTTTTTTTCTGCAGGCCTCAAATATATATATATAAAATTTTTTAATTTTATCTGAATTAACATAAGAAATCAGAAATACTAAAAGCAAAAATCCAATAACTGATATTAGTATTAATAAAGTAGAATAATGTTCAGAATGATAAATTGGCATATTATACATTCTTATATATTAGTATTAAAATAAATATAATTTAGTATTATACTTATAATATTTATTATTAACTAATATTATAATCAAAAAAGAATTCATGTAAATAACATCAAATAAATATTTTTTTCTGTTAAATTTGCGCAAATTTAGATTAGCATAAAAAAAAAATAAATTAATTATATTACTTTTTATAAGGCGGTCTAATTAAAATATTTTTTTATTAATCTAAATTTAGCAAAAAATAAATAATTAATATTATTCATTTTTTTTTTTGTTAATAATAAAGTTTATAATTATTGAATTATTATAGAATTAAAGGTTTTAAATATATATGCTTCTAATATTTTACTGATAAAAATACGTATTTTTGTTTCAGTTTCACCATCTCTTATATAATCTATACATAGCATGTAAACTATACAAGATGTAAGTTTTTTATTAATTTGTTTTATTTCTTCTCTATTATATTTATATTGAGGAAAATCATAATCAAAATTTTCAATATTATTCAGCTCATATGATTTTAAAGTATCATACTCCTTTTTATATATCTTTTCAAGATATACTTGATCTTTTATTAAGTATATTTTATTTTTTTCGCCTGAGATAAAATTAAAACTATTAAGAAATTTTACAATAAATTTAACTAATTTATTTTCATTAATGTTTTCGATAGTGGAATTAATATCATGGTTATTATAATAATTACCTTCTTTTTTATCATAGTTTATAACATCAAAACAAGTATTATATTTTGATAATACTTGTTTATATATAATGTTCATTAATTCTATATATTGTTCTTCTTTTATATTAGGGTTTTCATTTAAGAATGAGAGTATTTCTTTTTTGTTTTTTTCTGCTATTTGTTTTATATTGTTTTCTACTTTGTCATATGAATATAAGATAATATTACATTTCTCATTTAAATTAAATGCAAAAATATTTTTATTTTTTATATTATTTTCATTTTCACGTTGAGGTGTATAAAAAGTATTTATATCAATACCCAATATATTATATATATTGTTTATTCTGCCTTCAGTTTTATTTTTATACATATTATCATCAATAGTAAATTTAATAGATTTAATAATATCATCCTCCATTTTACTCGCCGCTAAGCAATCAAATATAATAAATGATTAGATTTATAATATAACAATAAATATTCAAATCGGTTAACATAACAGAAAAAAAATAAATAGTATAATATAAATTATTTATTTTTACTAATAGTTAACGATCAATATATAAATATTAAATTAAACATCAAGAGTTTCTTTAATATACATTTCTAATATATATTCAATGAAATTGTATATTTTGGACATAATTAATTCATTATCTTTCATATATTGTATACATAACATATCAAATATACAACGTTTTAGTGTATATTTGATATCTTCTACATTATGTTTATCATATACGCGTCGAGAATTATCATTATTAGAATTTTCATTAGAATTTAAATCAATTTGTTTTAATTCGTTTAGTTTATCTTCTCTATCTTTTTTATAATATTTTTTTATATTTTTTGGCAAATATATTTTATTATTTTCGCCTGAAATCGAGTTTAAACTTCTAAAAAAATCCAGAATAAATTTATTTTTATTAATATTAATATCTGCTTCTTCCATTGGAATTTCGCATATATATTTTACTACATTATTATCGGCAACATAATAATATCTATAAAGACAAACATCATAGTTTATAATAACTTGTTTGTATATAGCTTTCATTAATTCTATATATTGTTCTTTTGTTATATTTGGATTTTCTTCAATAAATTTAAGTATTTCTTTTTTATTTTTTTCTGCTACTTTTGTTTTATTATCTTTATCACTATCATAAGAATATGAAGCTAAATTGGGAATATTATTATCATTGTACTTTGATTTTAAAATAAAATTAATAACATATGATACAAATTTATTATAGCCAATTTCATCTTCTTCATTATATTTTCCTTTAATTTCATTGAACGCCGCTACCTCTTCGTAATTACAATAATAAACATCATTATAGTAGAGTTTAATAATATTATTCTCCATTATATACTGTTAACAGTAAAAAATATATAATTGATTTATAATAGGAGAATAATATTCAAAATAGTAAAATAACAAAAAAAATAGATTAAATTATCATTTATTCTGCTATGCTAAATTAAATTTCGCGCGTATTTAGTATTTTTATAACAAAATAACAGATATGTTATTAAATTAATTAATATAATATAAAAAAACGAATAATAGTTATTTATATTATCTTATATAGAAGATAAATTTATAATTGATCAGATTTTATTACAGATTTATATTTTTCATTTATATATACTTCTACCGTTTTTTCGATGAATTTTTGCATTTTACTTGGGCATGGTTGTTTTGTATATGTATGACATAACATTTCGAATATCATAGTGCATATATATTTTTTAATTTCTTCCATATGAATTTTTTCAAATTTATAAACACTTATATCTCCAATATTATTGTTAAATTTTTCATTATTGTTTAAACGAATACAATCTAACTTGTTTAAGTTTTTCATTTCTCTCGTATGAATATAGTCTTCTGTCTTTTCTAAATATGCTACATTTTCTTCATTATCCGAGCCAAGATCTTTTAAAAAATGCAAAATAAATAAAACATATGAGTTAGTATTAATAATATTTAAACCTACTTTATAATATTGTTTATACCACGTACCTCTTTGCGCAACGAATGACATAAGATGTTGAGAAACACATACGTCATATTTTGATATTACTTGTTTATATATCACATTCATCATTTCTATGTATTGTTTTTCTGTCATATTAGGATTTTTATTTATAAATGATTCTATTTGATTTTTGTTTTTATCATGTATTCTACGACGATAAGTATAAGTATTACCTTTATATAATGATTTATTATTTTTATTTAAAACAAAACTTAAAACAAAATTTAAAATATTTTTATCTCTGTTTTCTTCATATTTTATATACCCATTACATGTATCATAAACAAAAATTTTTGGCCATTTAGAATTTTTTAACTTTAACAGGAATTTTTAAATCCCTTGAAACTTCGCCCAAAACAGATAAAAATAATACTAACGAATTTGATTTATTAATATCCTTTTCATTAATATTTAGGTGTTTAATTTCTTTAGTATTTTTTAAATATTTTCTACGATAAATAATAATATCATAATGATCATAATTTTAACAGAAAAAAATATGCTCGAATTTAGCATAAAAAAAAATAAATTAAATTAAGTTACTTTATATAAAGTGTATTAATTTAATTTAATTTATTTTTATGCTAAATTTGATATATACAATGCAAAACAACAAAAAATAAATTAGCTAAATAATTTATTTTTTATATTATATTTCATATTAATTTATAATTGTATAATTTAAAATATTAAAATTATATAATCATTAAATTTATTTTTTTACTAATTTTTCAATATATATATTAAACATTTCTATAATACTATCAGATAATTTTTTATTTTTATTTGTTAAACTTAAAATATGTATATTATGTAAATATATTATATTTTTCACAAAACAGAATAAATAATAACTAACGTCTTTAATATCTTCAGATGTATAATCTGAGTCGAGATTAAATTCATCCTTTAAATCAAAACTAGACAAAATACTTATTTTTTCTTCTTCTTTATTTTTAGTATAATTATCTGGAGTTGTCATTATTATTTTATTATCTGTTACATTTGAGAGATTTGAAATTTTACTTAAAACATATAGAAATAATTTTAAAATTTTTAATTTATTAATATCTTCTTTAGTAATATCAGAATATAAGGTGTCTTTTGATTTAAATACTGAATAATAAGAATAAATAATTATATCATAATAGTAATTGATATATTTTAAAATCTGCTTTAAAAGTTTTTCAACTTTTTCTTCGTTTGTATATTCTTGGTTATATATAATTTCTTCTAGAATTTTTATATTTTTTTCTGTTTGATTTTCATAAAAATTAATACAATCGTTATAATTATCCTTTGTTTTATTTATTTTAGCTAAATTTTCTTCAACACTATTTTCATCTTTTACTGTATTAGGAATATATTTTAGAATAATACCTTTTTCTATTTTTTCTCCATTGTTATTGTTATTATTATAATCTCGAAAAAATTCCTCATTAATACTGACTACGTATTTCTCTTCTTTATCAGAAATATGTAATCTAAGTATGTGTGGGACAGATTTTGGTATTAATTTCTCAATATTTTCCATTTTTTTTATTATATTAGTGTATATTCAAATTGAATAACATACTATTGTTGTTAACGTGTATTTGTTTAAATATTTTTAATAAAATTAAATACGCGCGAATTTAGCGCAAATTAAGTTAGCATAAAAAAAAAAATAAATTAAATTAAGTTACTTTATATAAAGTGTATTAAATTAAAATATCTATTCTTTGATTTAACAAAAAAATAAATAATAGTTTTATTTATTTTTTTATATTTAATCGTATTTAATTAATGTTTAATTATATAGTAAAATTTTTTATATTTTTATATATATATATTTTATGCATTCTTATACATACAAGAATATCCATCAAATTTATCAAATAAACAATCATAAAAATCTCTATCTTTTGTATGTATATCATACAAATATATCATTTTAATAACAAAATCATATAAATAATTTGAAAGTCTTCTATAATCTTCTAATTTATATTCTAAACTAAAATTAATTTTATTTTCTAAGTAAAAAACAGGTAAATCATCTATCTTTTTCCCATTTTTATGCTTAATATAATTATCTAGTGTCGTCATTACAATTTTATTAGGAATTTTTAAATTTCTTGAAACTTCACCCAAAACAGATAAAAATAATAATAACGAATTTGATTTATTAATATCTTCTTCATTAATGTTAGAGTATATAAATTCTTTAGTATTTTCTAAATATTCTCTACGATAAATAATTATATCATAATAAATATTTGCTCCAATTAATGCATTTCTTATAAGTTCTTTTATTATTTTTTCGTCTGAATTATTTATATCGTGTAAAAAGTCTTTTATTCTTTCCACATTAATATCTGTTTGATTCTCATAAAAACTAAAATAAGTATTTTTTTCTTTATTAATTATACGCAAATTTTCATTAACACTATTTATATCTTGTACTGAATTACAAATAAATTCTAAAATAATTTCACTATCAGAATTTCCATTAACTGTAAAAAACATCATATCATTATGAATTTTTCTTCTTTCTGTTCCATTATCTGTTTTAAATTTATCTATATAACCCACAGTTTTTACTAATAAATTTAAATTTGTACTCATTTTATTATATGTGATTTATACACAGATATAATATAATTGTTTTATTTATTTAAATATTCAAATTGAATAACATACTATTGTAATTAATATATATTTGTTTAAATATTTTAATAAAATTAAATACGCGCAAATTTAAATTAGCATAAAAAATTTAAATTAAATTAAGTTACTTTATATAAAGTATACTAAATAAAATATTTTTCTGTTAAACTTAAATTAAACTAAGTTATTTTATATAAAGTTCATTAAATAAAATATCTATTCTTTGATTTAACAAAAAAATAAATAATAATTTTATTTATTTTTTTTTTATATTTAATTAATATTTAATTATATAGTAAATTTTCTTATATGCTTATGTTTTTTTTTGTATATATTAATATATTTATCAAAAATTTTACATAAATAATTATATGTTTTTTTATGAGATACATGTATATTATATATATATATCATACTATCAATAAAATAATATAAATTACTTGAAAGTCCTATAAAATTTTCTGATTTATATTTTAAACTAAAATTAATTTTATCTTCTAAGTAGAAAACAGGTAAATCATCTATCTTTTTCTTATTTTTATGCTTAATATAATCATCTGGCATCGCCATTATAATTTTAACAGGAATTTTTAAATCCCTTGAAACTTCGCCCAAAACAGATAAAAATAATACTAACGAATTTGATTTATTAATATCCTTTTCATTAATATTTAGGTGTTTAATTTCTTTAGTATTTTTTAAATATTTTCTACGATAAATAATAATATCATAATGATCATTTGCTCCAATTAATGCTTCTTTTATAAGTTCTTCTATTATTTTTTTGTCTGAATAAAGCATATTATCAAAGGCTTTTTGGAGTTTTTCCATGTTAATTTTTACTTGATTTTCATAAAAACTAAGATAAGTGCTTCTTTTTTCTTTAATTTTAGCCAAATTTTCACTAACGCTAAATGTATTTTTTACTGTATTAGAAATAAATTCTAGAACAATACCTTTTATAGAATTTTCATCTTCATTAGTTATAAAAGATATTTTATTATTATAAACTCTTTTTCTTTTTATCATACCATTATTACGTTTAATTAAAAATCTCAGGAATTTCTTCATAAGTAATTAATAGACGATCTCTGATATAATCAATATAAGTATTTGCATCAGTCATACATGATTTTTGTTCATTTATATCTTTACAAAATTCTACACTCATATAATTTTTTCTTATTTCTTTAACAGATATATCAAACAAATAAGCTAAAATTTTTAAAAATGTTTGTTTTGTTTTTATTTTAATTTCATAAGTATCTGATGATATTTTTATATCAATAATACGGTTAAATAATACTTTCATGTTTTCGAATATATCTATAAAAACATCAGTGCCAAATCTTTTTGATTTGTTGGATATATCGATATTAATAACAGAATTTATACTTTCGTTATCATATTTTGATTCAATATTATTATTCAATAGATCCATTAGCAGATTATAGGTATTAACAACATAATCTCTATTAAATTCGTCGCCAAAATAAATTGACGGACATTCATCTCTTTTATTATATTCTTCTTTATATAATATTAAGAATTTTGAAGTGTTTTGTAGTATTTCGTATAATTTTTTATCTTTATCATCATATATATACATTAATGGATTATTATATTTAAAATATCCCTTATCAATACTCATAAGATTTAAATTTTTTAATTCTTTTTCGCTGATAATATAACGATACGGCGTGAAGGAATATTTTAAAAAAATGCCGCCATTTTTTAAATTATATAACAAATCCATAAGAGATTCTAGACTAAGATTTATTTCATCTTTTTTTTCGCTAGTCTTTGATTCAATTAAACCATTTAATAAAGCATTATTGTTGCCTAATTTACTGCACATTTTTAACAACTATAAATAAGAATACTTCACCAAATTAGTATTTTTAAATCTGTTATTTCTAAAATCAAATTACAAAACATAGCATATAAATAGCAAATATATTAATTAAATAAATTTGAATATTATATTATAAGATAAATAAATTAAATATATATTAATTAATTGTGTCGTTAAATAATTAAAATGAATAATAATCAATGTATAAATATTACCGATTTAAAATGTGATTTTAATCTTAAAGAAAAAACAAAAATAACTAATTATTTAGATTTTCGTCTAATCAATGGAACTAGTCATAATATGGTATATTTTTATATAGAAGTTGATTCTAACATAGATTTAAATGATATATATGATAGAACTTCTAAAGCTAAATATGTTAATCATACTAATTTAAGACATACAGTAGAAGATGCTGTATATGATTATAAAAGTAGAATATCTCGTTTAGGAGATAATTTAAATCAAATAGCTAATACGTTTAATAACATCATAAAAAATAAGCAAGATATTATATCTTATGATAGTGTGATAAATATGCTATCTAATAAACAAAGGCAAACAATAGAAAAATATAAAAGCCATATTATGTATGATGTGCGAATAATAAATTCATATTTAGAATAAATCGCATTATATTATGATTTTGTAATATAAATAATTTTACTTTTTTTTTTGCGCAAAAAAATGCTGATATTTATCTTTTTGATTAGCAGTATAATTATTACAATACACATTTGCTTACACACATTACACCGCATTGCACTTCACTGCATTGCACTATATTGCATTTGCATTGTGTTGTATTTAATTTACTAGCACCCTATTTCTTATCTAATTGTAGTTTTATTAGTTGTTTCAAATCAATGGGACATAGAACAAAAAATTCTTTTAGAAAAGATGATTTTAGTATTAATAAAAACCAAATTCTCGGAAGATTTGGCTTACGTTACTATAATAAAGGGGAAATAAATGGGATAAATTGCGAGAATGATGGTCTATATTATCCAGCTAAACAGTTAAATGATATTAATAAATACAACAGATATGTAAAAACTGAAAATTATCAGGAAATTCTAAGAAAATCTGAAAACAGAATACAATGCAATGTAACTACAAAACATATAGGTTATATAGATAGGCAAAATTCTTATATAGATAAAAACAATACATTAAAAAAATTAAATGAAACTGATATAATAGTTAATGTGAATGGAGAGGAGATCTTGATTACTATTCCTCTAAATATACTAAAGAGTTTTATAGGAACCATACATTGCGATCTAAGAAAGGTGGACAATCATAACAGTAAAATAGGTGACTATGATAGTATGACAGATTATGATAAAGAAATAGTTAAAAGCAAAATAGATGCTTATATATATGATCAAGTAAAAGCTTATTTGAAAAATAAAAATTTCATGATGAAAGAAGAATCGGGGAAAATGTCAAAATGTTTAATAACATCATAAAAAATAAGCAAGATATTATATCTTATGATAGTGTGATAAATATGCTATCTAATAAACAAAGGCAAACAATAGAAAAATATAAAAGCCATATTATGTATGATGTGCGAATAATAAATTCATATTTAGAATAAATCGCATTATATTATGATTTTGTAATATAAATAATTTTACTTTTTTTTTTTGCGCAAAAAAATGCTGATATTTATCTTTTTGATTAGCAGTATAATTATTACAATACACATTTGCTTACACACATTACACCGCATTGCACTTCACTGCATTGCACTATATTGCATTTGCATTGTGTTGTATTTAATTTACTAGCACCCTATTTCTTATCTAATTGTAGTTTTATTAGTTGTTTCAAATCAATGGGACATAGAACAAAAAATTCTTTTAGAAAAGATGATTTTAGTATTAATAAAAACCAAATTCTCGGAAGATTTGGCTTACGTTACTATAATAAAGGGGAAATAAATGGGATAAATTGCGAGAATGATGGTCTATATTATCCAGCTAAACAGTTAAATGATATTAATAAATACAACAGATATGTAAAAACTGAAAATTATCAGGAAATTCTAAGAAAATCTGAAAACAGAATACAATGCAATGTAACTACAAAACATATAGGTTATATAGATAGGCAAAATTCTTATATAGATAAAAACAATACATTAAAAAAATTAAATGAAACTGATATAATAGTTAATGTGAATGGAGAGGAGATCTTGATTACTATTCCTCTAAATATACTAAAGAGTTTTATAGGAACCATACATTGCGATCTAAGAAAGGTGGACAATCATAACAGTAAAATAGGTGACTATGATAGTATGACAGATTATGATAAAGAAATAGTTAAAAGCAAAATAGATGCTTATATATATGATCAAGTAAAAGCTTATTTGAAAAATAAAAATTTCATGATGAAAGAAGAATCGGGGAAAATGTCAAAATGTTTAATAACATCATAAAAAATAAGCAAGATATTATATCTTATGATAGTGTGATAAATATGCTATCTAATAAACAAAGGCAAACAATAGAAAAATATAAAAGCCATATTATGTATGATGTGCGAATAATAAATTCATATTTAGAATAAATCGCATTATATTATGATTTTGTAATATAAATAATTTTACTTTTTTTTTTTGCGCAAAAAAATGCTGATATTTATCTTTTTGATTAGCAGTATAATTATTACAATACACATTTGCTTACACACATTACACCGCATTGCACTTCACTGCATTGCACTATATTGCATTTGCATTGTGTTGTATTTAATTTACTAGCACCCTATTTCTTATCTAATTGTAGTTTTATTAGTTGTTTCAAATCAATGGGACATAGAACAAAAAATTCTTTTAGAAAAGATGATTTTAGTATTAATAAAAACCAAATTCTCGGAAGATTTGGCTTACGTTACTATAATAAAGGGGAAATAAATGGGATAAATTGCGAGAATGATGGTCTATATTATCCAGCTAAACAGTTAAATGATATTAATAAATACAACAGATATGTAAAAACTGAAAATTATCAGGAAATTCTAAGAAAATCTGAAAACAGAATACAATGCAATGTAACTACAAAACATATAGGTTATATAGATAGGCAAAATTCTTATATAGATAAAAACAATACATTAAAAAAATTAAATGAAACTGATATAATAGTTAATGTGAATGGAGAGGAGATCTTGATTACTATTCCTCTAAATATACTAAAGAGTTTTATAGGAACCATACATTGCGATCTAAGAAAGGTGGACAATCATAACAGTAAAATAGGTGACTATGATAGTATGACAGATTATGATAAAGAAATAGTTAAAAGCAAAATAGATGCTTATATATATGATCAAGTAAAAGCTTATTTGAAAAATAAAAATTTCATGATGAAAGAAGAATCGGGGAAAATGTCAAAATGTTTAATAACATCATAAAAAATAAGCAAGATATTATATCTTATGATAGTGTGATAAATATGCTATCTAATAAACAAAGGCAAACAATAGAAAAATATAAAAGCCATATTATGTATGATGTGCGAATAATAAATTCATATTTAGAATAAATCGCATTATATTATGATTTTGTAATATAAATAATTTTACTTTTTTTTTTTGCGCAAAAAAATGCTGATATTTATCTTTTTGATTAGCAGTATAATTATTACAATACACATTTGCTTACACACATTACACCGCATTGCACTTCACTGCATTGCACTATATTGCATTTGCATTGTGTTGTATTTAATTTACTAGCACCCTATTTCTTATCTAATTGTAGTTTTATTAGTTGTTTCAAATCAATGGGACATAGAACAAAAAATTCTTTTAGAAAAGATGATTTTAGTATTAATAAAAACCAAATTCTCGGAAGATTTGGCTTACGTTACTATAATAAAGGGGAAATAAATGGGATAAATTGCGAGAATGATGGTCTATATTATCCAGCTAAACAGTTAAATGATATTAATAAATACAACAGATATGTAAAAACTGAAAATTATCAGGAAATTCTAAGAAAATCTGAAAACAGAATACAATGCAATGTAACTACAAAACATATAGGTTATATAGATAGGCAAAATTCTTATATAGATAAAAACAATACATTAAAAAAATTAAATGAAACTGATATAATAGTTAATGTGAATGGAGAGGAGATCTTGATTACTATTCCTCTAAATATACTAAAGAGTTTTATAGGAACCATACATTGCGATCTAAGAAAGGTGGACAATCATAACAGTAAAATAGGTGACTATGATAGTATGACAGATTATGATAAAGAAATAGTTAAAAGCAAAATAGATGCTTATATATATGATCAAGTAAAAGCTTATTTGAAAAATAAAAATTTCATGATGAAAGAAGAATCGGGGAAAATGTCAAAATGTTTAATAACATCATAAAAAATAAGCAAGATATTATATCTTATGATAGTGTGATAAATATGCTATCTAATAAACAAAGGCAAACAATAGAAAAATATAAAAGCCATATTATGTATGATGTGCGAATAATAAATTCATATTTAGAATAAATCGCATTATATTATGATTTTGTAATATAAATAATTTTACTTTTTTTTTTTGCGCAAAAAAATGCTGATATTTATCTTTTTGATTAGCAGTATAATTATTACAATACACATTTGCTTACACACATTACACCGCATTGCACTTCACTGCATTGCACTATATTGCATTTGCATTGTGTTGTATTTAATTTACTAGCACCCTATTTCTTATCTAATTGTAGTTTTATTAGTTGTTTCAAATCAATGGGACATAGAACAAAAAATTCTTTTAGAAAAGATGATTTTAGTATTAATAAAAACCAAATTCTCGGAAGATTTGGCTTACGTTACTATAATAAAGGGGAAATAAATGGGATAAATTGCGAGAATGATGGTCTATATTATCCAGCTAAACAGTTAAATGATATTAATAAATACAACAGATATGTAAAAACTGAAAATTATCAGGAAATTCTAAGAAAATCTGAAAACAGAATACAATGCAATGTAACTACAAAACATATAGGTTATATAGATAGGCAAAATTCTTATATAGATAAAAACAATACATTAAAAAAATTAAATGAAACTGATATAATAGTTAATGTGAATGGAGAGGAGATCTTGATTACTATTCCTCTAAATATACTAAAGAGTTTTATAGGAACCATACATTGCGATCTAAGAAAGGTGGACAATCATAACAGTAAAATAGGTGACTATGATAGTATGACAGATTATGATAAAGAAATAGTTAAAAGCAAAATAGATGCTTATATATATGATCAAGTAAAAGCTTATTTGAAAAATAAAAATTTCATGATGAAAGAAGAATCGGGGAAAATGTCAAAATGTTTAATAACATCATAAAAAATAAGCAAGATATTATATCTTATGATAGTGTGATAAATATGCTATCTAATAAACAAAGGCAAACAATAGAAAAATATAAAAGCCATATTATGTATGATGTGCGAATAATAAATTCATATTTAGAATAAATCGCATTATATTATGATTTTGTAATATAAATAATTTTACTTTTTTTTTTTGCGCAAAAAAATGCTGATATTTATCTTTTTGATTAGCAGTATAATTATTACAATACACATTTGCTTACACACATTACACCGCATTGCACTTCACTGCATTGCACTATATTGCATTTGCATTGTGTTGTATTTAATTTACTAGCACCCTATTTCTTATCTAATTGTAGTTTTATTAGTTGTTTCAAATCAATGGGACATAGAACAAAAAATTCTTTTAGAAAAGATGATTTTAGTATTAATAAAAACCAAATTCTCGGAAGATTTGGCTTACGTTACTATAATAAAGGGGAAATAAATGGGATAAATTGCGAGAATGATGGTCTATATTATCCAGCTAAACAGTTAAATGATATTAATAAATACAACAGATATGTAAAAACTGAAAATTATCAGGAAATTCTAAGAAAATCTGAAAACAGAATACAATGCAATGTAACTACAAAACATATAGGTTATATAGATAGGCAAAATTCTTATATAGATAAAAACAATACATTAAAAAAATTAAATGAAACTGATATAATAGTTAATGTGAATGGAGAGGAGATCTTGATTACTATTCCTCTAAATATACTAAAGAGTTTTATAGGAACCATACATTGCGATCTAAGAAAGGTGGACAATCATAACAGTAAAATAGGTGACTATGATAGTATGACAGATTATGATAAAGAAATAGTTAAAAGCAAAATAGATGCTTATATATATGATCAAGTAAAAGCTTATTTGAAAAATAAAAATTTCATGATGAAAGAAGAATCGGGGAAAATGTCAAAATGTTTAATAACATCATAAAAAATAAGCAAGATATTATATCTTATGATAGTGTGATAAATATGCTATCTAATAAACAAAGGCAAACAATAGAAAAATATAAAAGCCATATTATGTATGATGTGCGAATAATAAATTCATATTTAGAATAAATCGCATTATATTATGATTTTGTAATATAAATAATTTTACTTTTTTTTTTGCGCAAAAAAATGCTGATATTTATCTTTTTGATTAGCAGTATAATTATTACAATACACATTTGCTTACACACATTACACCGCATTGCACTTCACTGCATTGCACTATATTGCATTTGCATTGTGTTGTATTTAATTTACTAGCACCCTATTTCTTATCTAATTGTAGTTTTATTAGTTGTTTCAAATCAATGGGACATAGAACAAAAAATTCTTTTAGAAAAGATGATTTTAGTATTAATAAAAACCAAATTCTCGGAAGATTTGGCTTACGTTACTATAATAAAGGGGAAATAAATGGGATAAATTGCGAGAATGATGGTCTATATTATCCAGCTAAACAGTTAAATGATATTAATAAATACAACAGATATGTAAAAACTGAAAATTATCAGGAAATTCTAAGAAAATCTGAAAACAGAATACAATGCAATGTAACTACAAAACATATAGGTTATATAGATAGGCAAAATTCTTATATAGATAAAAACAATACATTAAAAAAATTAAATGAAACTGATATAATAGTTAATGTGAATGGAGAGGAGATCTTGATTACTATTCCTCTAAATATACTAAAGAGTTTTATAGGAACCATACATTGCGATCTAAGAAAGGTGGACAATCATAACAGTAAAATAGGTGACTATGATAGTATGACAGATTATGATAAAGAAATAGTTAAAAGCAAAATAGATGCTTATATATATGATCAAGTAAAAGCTTATTTGAAAAATAAAAATTTCATGATGAAAGAAGAATCGGGGAAAATGTCAAAATGTTTAATAACATCATAAAAAATAAGCAAGATATTATATCTTATGATAGTGTGATAAATATGCTATCTAATAAACAAAGGCAAACAATAGAAAAATATAAAAGCCATATTATGTATGATGTGCGAATAATAAATTCATATTTAGAATAAATCGCATTATATTATGATTTTGTAATATAAATAATTTTACTTTTTTTTTTTGCGCAAAAAAATGCTGATATTTATCTTTTTGATTAGCAGTATAATTATTACAATACACATTTGCTTACACACATTACACCGCATTGCACTTCACTGCATTGCACTATATTGCATTTGCATTGTGTTGTATTTAATTTACTAGCACCCTATTTCTTATCTAATTGTAGTTTTATTAGTTGTTTCAAATCAATGGGACATAGAACAAAAAATTCTTTTAGAAAAGATGATTTTAGTATTAATAAAAACCAAATTCTCGGAAGATTTGGCTTACGTTACTATAATAAAGGGGAAATAAATGGGATAAATTGCGAGAATGATGGTCTATATTATCCAGCTAAACAGTTAAATGATATTAATAAATACAACAGATATGTAAAAACTGAAAATTATCAGGAAATTCTAAGAAAATCTGAAAACAGAATACAATGCAATGTAACTACAAAACATATAGGTTATATAGATAGGCAAAATTCTTATATAGATAAAAACAATACATTAAAAAAATTAAATGAAACTGATATAATAGTTAATGTGAATGGAGAGGAGATCTTGATTACTATTCCTCTAAATATACTAAAGAGTTTTATAGGAACCATACATTGCGATCTAAGAAAGGTGGACAATCATAACAGTAAAATAGGTGACTATGATAGTATGACAGATTATGATAAAGAAATAGTTAAAAGCAAAATAGATGCTTATATATATGATCAAGTAAAAGCTTATTTGAAAAATAAAAATTTCATGATGAAAGAAGAATCGGGGAAAATGTCAAAATGTTTAATAACATCATAAAAAATAAGCAAGATATTATATCTTATGATAGTGTGATAAATATGCTATCTAATAAACAAAGGCAAACAATAGAAAAATATAAAAGCCATATTATGTATGATGTGCGAATAATAAATTCATATTTAGAATAAATCGCATTATATTATGATTTTGTAATATAAATAATTTTACTTTTTTTTTTTGCGCAAAAAAATGCTGATATTTATCTTTTTGATTAGCAGTATAATTATTACAATACACATTTGCTTACACACATTACACCGCATTGCACTTCACTGCATTGCACTATATTGCATTTGCATTGTGTTGTATTTAATTTACTAGCACCCTATTTCTTATCTAATTGTAGTTTTATTAGTTGTTTCAAATCAATGGGACATAGAACAAAAAATTCTTTTAGAAAAGATGATTTTAGTATTAATAAAAACCAAATTCTCGGAAGATTTGGCTTACGTTACTATAATAAAGGGGAAATAAATGGGATAAATTGCGAGAATGATGGTCTATATTATCCAGCTAAACAGTTAAATGATATTAATAAATACAACAGATATGTAAAAACTGAAAATTATCAGGAAATTCTAAGAAAATCTGAAAACAGAATACAATGCAATGTAACTACAAAACATATAGGTTATATAGATAGGCAAAATTCTTATATAGATAAAAACAATACATTAAAAAAATTAAATGAAACTGATATAATAGTTAATGTGAATGGAGAGGAGATCTTGATTACTATTCCTCTAAATATACTAAAGAGTTTTATAGGAACCATACATTGCGATCTAAGAAAGGTGGACAATCATAACAGTAAAATAGGTGACTATGATAGTATGACAGATTATGATAAAGAAATAGTTAAAAGCAAAATAGATGCTTATATATATGATCAAGTAAAAGCTTATTTGAAAAATAAAAATTTCATGATGAAAGAAGAATCGGGGAAAATGTCAAAATGTTTAATAACATCATAAAAAATAAGCAAGATATTATATCTTATGATAGTGTGATAAATATGCTATCTAATAAACAAAGGCAAACAATAGAAAAATATAAAAGCCATATTATGTATGATGTGCGAATAATAAATTCATATTTAGAATAAATCGCATTATATTATGATTTTGTAATATAAATAATTTTACTTTTTTTTTTTGCGCAAAAAAATGCTGATATTTATCTTTTTGATTAGCAGTATAATTATTACAATACACATTTGCTTACACACATTACACCGCATTGCACTTCACTGCATTGCACTATATTGCATTTGCATTGTGTTGTATTTAATTTACTAGCACCCTATTTCTTATCTAATTGTAGTTTTATTAGTTGTTTCAAATCAATGGGACATAGAACAAAAAATTCTTTTAGAAAAGATGATTTTAGTATTAATAAAAACCAAATTCTCGGAAGATTTGGCTTACGTTACTATAATAAAGGGGAAATAAATGGGATAAATTGCGAGAATGATGGTCTATATTATCCAGCTAAACAGTTAAATGATATTAATAAATACAACAGATATGTAAAAACTGAAAATTATCAGGAAATTCTAAGAAAATCTGAAAACAGAATACAATGCAATGTAACTACAAAACATATAGGTTATATAGATAGGCAAAATTCTTATATAGATAAAAACAATACATTAAAAAAATTAAATGAAACTGATATAATAGTTAATGTGAATGGAGAGGAGATCTTGATTACTATTCCTCTAAATATACTAAAGAGTTTTATAGGAACCATACATTGCGATCTAAGAAAGGTGGACAATCATAACAGTAAAATAGGTGACTATGATAGTATGACAGATTATGATAAAGAAATAGTTAAAAGCAAAATAGATGCTTATATATATGATCAAGTAAAAGCTTATTTGAAAAATAAAAATTTCATGATGAAAGAAGAATCGGGGAAAATGTCAAAATGTTTAATAACATCATAAAAAATAAGCAAGATATTATATCTTATGATAGTGTGATAAATATGCTATCTAATAAACAAAGGCAAACAATAGAAAAATATAAAAGCCATATTATGTATGATGTGCGAATAATAAATTCATATTTAGAATAAATCGCATTATATTATGATTTTGTAATATAAATAATTTTACTTTTTTTTTTTGCGCAAAAAAATGCTGATATTTATCTTTTTGATTAGCAGTATAATTATTACAATACACATTTGCTTACACACATTACACCGCATTGCACTTCACTGCATTGCACTATATTGCATTTGCATTGTGTTGTATTTAATTTACTAGCACCCTATTTCTTATCTAATTGTAGTTTTATTAGTTGTTTCAAATCAATGGGACATAGAACAAAAAATTCTTTTAGAAAAGATGATTTTAGTATTAATAAAAACCAAATTCTCGGAAGATTTGGCTTACGTTACTATAATAAAGGGGAAATAAATGGGATAAATTGCGAGAATGATGGTCTATATTATCCAGCTAAACAGTTAAATGATATTAATAAATACAACAGATATGTAAAAACTGAAAATTATCAGGAAATTCTAAGAAAATCTGAAAACAGAATACAATGCAATGTAACTACAAAACATATAGGTTATATAGATAGGCAAAATTCTTATATAGATAAAAACAATACATTAAAAAAATTAAATGAAACTGATATAATAGTTAATGTGAATGGAGAGGAGATCTTGATTACTATTCCTCTAAATATACTAAAGAGTTTTATAGGAACCATACATTGCGATCTAAGAAAGGTGGACAATCATAACAGTAAAATAGGTGACTATGATAGTATGACAGATTATGATAAAGAAATAGTTAAAAGCAAAATAGATGCTTATATATATGATCAAGTAAAAGCTTATTTGAAAAATAAAAATTTCATGATGAAAGAAGAATCGGGGAAAATGTCAAAATGTTTAATAACATCATAAAAAATAAGCAAGATATTATATCTTATGATAGTGTGATAAATATGCTATCTAATAAACAAAGGCAAACAATAGAAAAATATAAAAGCCATATTATGTATGATGTGCGAATAATAAATTCATATTTAGAATAAATCGCATTATATTATGATTTTGTAATATAAATAATTTTACTTTTTTTTTTTGCGCAAAAAAATGCTGATATTTATCTTTTTGATTAGCAGTATAATTATTACAATACACATTTGCTTACACACATTACACCGCATTGCACTTCACTGCATTGCACTATATTGCATTTGCATTGTGTTGTATTTAATTTACTAGCACCCTATTTCTTATCTAATTGTAGTTTTATTAGTTGTTTCAAATCAATGGGACATAGAACAAAAAATTCTTTTAGAAAAGATGATTTTAGTATTAATAAAAACCAAATTCTCGGAAGATTTGGCTTACGTTACTATAATAAAGGGGAAATAAATGGGATAAATTGCGAGAATGATGGTCTATATTATCCAGCTAAACAGTTAAATGATATTAATAAATACAACAGATATGTAAAAACTGAAAATTATCAGGAAATTCTAAGAAAATCTGAAAACAGAATACAATGCAATGTAACTACAAAACATATAGGTTATATAGATAGGCAAAATTCTTATATAGATAAAAACAATACATTAAAAAAATTAAATGAAACTGATATAATAGTTAATGTGAATGGAGAGGAGATCTTGATTACTATTCCTCTAAATATACTAAAGAGTTTTATAGGAACCATACATTGCGATCTAAGAAAGGTGGACAATCATAACAGTAAAATAGGTGACTATGATAGTATGACAGATTATGATAAAGAAATAGTTAAAAGCAAAATAGATGCTTATATATATGATCAAGTAAAAGCTTATTTGAAAAATAAAAATTTCATGATGAAAGAAGAATCGGGGAAAATGTCAAAATGTTTAATAACATCATAAAAAATAAGCAAGATATTATATCTTATGATAGTGTGATAAATATGCTATCTAATAAACAAAGGCAAACAATAGAAAAATATAAAAGCCATATTATGTATGATGTGCGAATAATAAATTCATATTTAGAATAAATCGCATTATATTATGATTTTGTAATATAAATAATTTTACTTTTTTTTTTTGCGCAAAAAAATGCTGATATTTATCTTTTTGATTAGCAGTATAATTATTACAATACACATTTGCTTACACACATTACACCGCATTGCACTTCACTGCATTGCACTATATTGCATTTGCATTGTGTTGTATTTAATTTACTAGCACCCTATTTCTTATCTAATTGTAGTTTTATTAGTTGTTTCAAATCAATGGGACATAGAACAAAAAATTCTTTTAGAAAAGATGATTTTAGTATTAATAAAAACCAAATTCTCGGAAGATTTGGCTTACGTTACTATAATAAAGGGGAAATAAATGGGATAAATTGCGAGAATGATGGTCTATATTATCCAGCTAAACAGTTAAATGATATTAATAAATACAACAGATATGTAAAAACTGAAAATTATCAGGAAATTCTAAGAAAATCTGAAAACAGAATACAATGCAATGTAACTACAAAACATATAGGTTATATAGATAGGCAAAATTCTTATATAGATAAAAACAATACATTAAAAAAATTAAATGAAACTGATATAATAGTTAATGTGAATGGAGAGGAGATCTTGATTACTATTCCTCTAAATATACTAAAGAGTTTTATAGGAACCATACATTGCGATCTAAGAAAGGTGGACAATCATAACAGTAAAATAGGTGACTATGATAGTATGACAGATTATGATAAAGAAATAGTTAAAAGCAAAATAGATGCTTATATATATGATCAAGTAAAAGCTTATTTGAAAAATAAAAATTTCATGATGAAAGAAGAATCGGGGAAAATGTCAAAATGTTTAATAACATCATAAAAAATAAGCAAGATATTATATCTTATGATAGTGTGATAAATATGCTATCTAATAAACAAAGGCAAACAATAGAAAAATATAAAAGCCATATTATGTATGATGTGCGAATAATAAATTCATATTTAGAATAAATCGCATTATATTATGATTTTGTAATATAAATAATTTTACTTTTTTTTTTTGCGCAAAAAAATGCTGATATTTATCTTTTTGATTAGCAGTATAATTATTACAATACACATTTGCTTACACACATTACACCGCATTGCACTTCACTGCATTGCACTATATTGCATTTGCATTGTGTTGTATTTAATTTACTAGCACCCTATTTCTTATCTAATTGTAGTTTTATTAGTTGTTTCAAATCAATGGGACATAGAACAAAAAATTCTTTTAGAAAAGATGATTTTAGTATTAATAAAAACCAAATTCTCGGAAGATTTGGCTTACGTTACTATAATAAAGGGGAAATAAATGGGATAAATTGCGAGAATGATGGTCTATATTATCCAGCTAAACAGTTAAATGATATTAATAAATACAACAGATATGTAAAAACTGAAAATTATCAGGAAATTCTAAGAAAATCTGAAAACAGAATACAATGCAATGTAACTACAAAACATATAGGTTATATAGATAGGCAAAATTCTTATATAGATAAAAACAATACATTAAAAAAATTAAATGAAACTGATATAATAGTTAATGTGAATGGAGAGGAGATCTTGATTACTATTCCTCTAAATATACTAAAGAGTTTTATAGGAACCATACATTGCGATCTAAGAAAGGTGGACAATCATAACAGTAAAATAGGTGACTATGATAGTATGACAGATTATGATAAAGAAATAGTTAAAAGCAAAATAGATGCTTATATATATGATCAAGTAAAAGCTTATTTGAAAAATAAAAATTTCATGATGAAAGAAGAATCGGGGAAAATGTCAAAATGTTTAATAACATCATAAAAAATAAGCAAGATATTATATCTTATGATAGTGTGATAAATATGCTATCTAATAAACAAAGGCAAACAATAGAAAAATATAAAAGCCATATTATGTATGATGTGCGAATAATAAATTCATATTTAGAATAAATCGCATTATATTATGATTTTGTAATATAAATAATTTTACTTTTTTTTTTTGCGCAAAAAAATGCTGATATTTATCTTTTTGATTAGCAGTATAATTATTACAATACACATTTGCTTACACACATTACACCGCATTGCACTTCACTGCATTGCACTATATTGCATTTGCATTGTGTTGTATTTAATTTACTAGCACCCTATTTCTTATCTAATTGTAGTTTTATTAGTTGTTTCAAATCAATGGGACATAGAACAAAAAATTCTTTTAGAAAAGATGATTTTAGTATTAATAAAAACCAAATTCTCGGAAGATTTGGCTTACGTTACTATAATAAAGGGGAAATAAATGGGATAAATTGCGAGAATGATGGTCTATATTATCCAGCTAAACAGTTAAATGATATTAATAAATACAACAGATATGTAAAAACTGAAAATTATCAGGAAATTCTAAGAAAATCTGAAAACAGAATACAATGCAATGTAACTACAAAACATATAGGTTATATAGATAGGCAAAATTCTTATATAGATAAAAACAATACATTAAAAAAATTAAATGAAACTGATATAATAGTTAATGTGAATGGAGAGGAGATCTTGATTACTATTCCTCTAAATATACTAAAGAGTTTTATAGGAACCATACATTGCGATCTAAGAAAGGTGGACAATCATAACAGTAAAATAGGTGACTATGATAGTATGACAGATTATGATAAAGAAATAGTTAAAAGCAAAATAGATGCTTATATATATGATCAAGTAAAAGCTTATTTGAAAAATAAAAATTTCATGATGAAAGAAGAATCGGGGAAAATGTCAAAATGTTTAATAACATCATAAAAAATAAGCAAGATATTATATCTTATGATAGTGTGATAAATATGCTATCTAATAAACAAAGGCAAACAATAGAAAAATATAAAAGCCATATTATGTATGATGTGCGAATAATAAATTCATATTTAGAATAAATCGCATTATATTATGATTTTGTAATATAAATAATTTTACTTTTTTTTTTTGCGCAAAAAAATGCTGATATTTATCTTTTTGATTAGCAGTATAATTATTACAATACACATTTGCTTACACACATTACACCGCATTGCACTTCACTGCATTGCACTATATTGCATTTGCATTGTGTTGTATTTAATTTACTAGCACCCTATTTCTTATCTAATTGTAGTTTTATTAGTTGTTTCAAATCAATGGGACATAGAACAAAAAATTCTTTTAGAAAAGATGATTTTAGTATTAATAAAAACCAAATTCTCGGAAGATTTGGCTTACGTTACTATAATAAAGGGGAAATAAATGGGATAAATTGCGAGAATGATGGTCTATATTATCCAGCTAAACAGTTAAATGATATTAATAAATACAACAGATATGTAAAAACTGAAAATTATCAGGAAATTCTAAGAAAATCTGAAAACAGAATACAATGCAATGTAACTACAAAACATATAGGTTATATAGATAGGCAAAATTCTTATATAGATAAAAACAATACATTAAAAAAATTAAATGAAACTGATATAATAGTTAATGTGAATGGAGAGGAGATCTTGATTACTATTCCTCTAAATATACTAAAGAGTTTTATAGGAACCATACATTGCGATCTAAGAAAGGTGGACAATCATAACAGTAAAATAGGTGACTATGATAGTATGACAGATTATGATAAAGAAATAGTTAAAAGCAAAATAGATGCTTATATATATGATCAAGTAAAAGCTTATTTGAAAAATAAAAATTTCATGATGAAAGAAGAATCGGGGAAAATGTCAAAATGTTTAATAACATCATAAAAAATAAGCAAGATATTATATCTTATGATAGTGTGATAAATATGCTATCTAATAAACAAAGGCAAACAATAGAAAAATATAAAAGCCATATTATGTATGATGTGCGAATAATAAATTCATATTTAGAATAAATCGCATTATATTATGATTTTGTAATATAAATAATTTTACTTTTTTTTTTTGCGCAAAAAAATGCTGATATTTATCTTTTTGATTAGCAGTATAATTATTACAATACACATTTGCTTACACACATTACACCGCATTGCACTTCACTGCATTGCACTATATTGCATTTGCATTGTGTTGTATTTAATTTACTAGCACCCTATTTCTTATCTAATTGTAGTTTTATTAGTTGTTTCAAATCAATGGGACATAGAACAAAAAATTCTTTTAGAAAAGATGATTTTAGTATTAATAAAAACCAAATTCTCGGAAGATTTGGCTTACGTTACTATAATAAAGGGGAAATAAATGGGATAAATTGCGAGAATGATGGTCTATATTATCCAGCTAAACAGTTAAATGATATTAATAAATACAACAGATATGTAAAAACTGAAAATTATCAGGAAATTCTAAGAAAATCTGAAAACAGAATACAATGCAATGTAACTACAAAACATATAGGTTATATAGATAGGCAAAATTCTTATATAGATAAAAACAATACATTAAAAAAATTAAATGAAACTGATATAATAGTTAATGTGAATGGAGAGGAGATCTTGATTACTATTCCTCTAAATATACTAAAGAGTTTTATAGGAACCATACATTGCGATCTAAGAAAGGTGGACAATCATAACAGTAAAATAGGTGACTATGATAGTATGACAGATTATGATAAAGAAATAGTTAAAAGCAAAATAGATGCTTATATATATGATCAAGTAAAAGCTTATTTGAAAAATAAAAATTTCATGATGAAAGAAGAATCGGGGAAAATGTCAAAATGTTTAATAACATCATAAAAAATAAGCAAGATATTATATCTTATGATAGTGTGATAAATATGCTATCTAATAAACAAAGGCAAACAATAGAAAAATATAAAAGCCATATTATGTATGATGTGCGAATAATAAATTCATATTTAGAATAAATCGCATTATATTATGATTTTGTAATATAAATAATTTTACTTTTTTTTTTTGCGCAAAAAAATGCTGATATTTATCTTTTTGATTAGCAGTATAATTATTACAATACACATTTGCTTACACACATTACACCGCATTGCACTTCACTGCATTGCACTATATTGCATTTGCATTGTGTTGTATTTAATTTACTAGCACCCTATTTCTTATCTAATTGTAGTTTTATTAGTTGTTTCAAATCAATGGGACATAGAACAAAAAATTCTTTTAGAAAAGATGATTTTAGTATTAATAAAAACCAAATTCTCGGAAGATTTGGCTTACGTTACTATAATAAAGGGGAAATAAATGGGATAAATTGCGAGAATGATGGTCTATATTATCCAGCTAAACAGTTAAATGATATTAATAAATACAACAGATATGTAAAAACTGAAAATTATCAGGAAATTCTAAGAAAATCTGAAAACAGAATACAATGCAATGTAACTACAAAACATATAGGTTATATAGATAGGCAAAATTCTTATATAGATAAAAACAATACATTAAAAAAATTAAATGAAACTGATATAATAGTTAATGTGAATGGAGAGGAGATCTTGATTACTATTCCTCTAAATATACTAAAGAGTTTTATAGGAACCATACATTGCGATCTAAGAAAGGTGGACAATCATAACAGTAAAATAGGTGACTATGATAGTATGACAGATTATGATAAAGAAATAGTTAAAAGCAAAATAGATGCTTATATATATGATCAAGTAAAAGCTTATTTGAAAAATAAAAATTTCATGATGAAAGAAGAATCGGGGAAAATGTCAAAATGTTTAATAACATCATAAAAAATAAGCAAGATATTATATCTTATGATAGTGTGATAAATATGCTATCTAATAAACAAAGGCAAACAATAGAAAAATATAAAAGCCATATTATGTATGATGTGCGAATAATAAATTCATATTTAGAATAAATCGCATTATATTATGATTTTGTAATATAAATAATTTTACTTTTTTTTTTTGCGCAAAAAAATGCTGATATTTATCTTTTTGATTAGCAGTATAATTATTACAATACACATTTGCTTACACACATTACACCGCATTGCACTTCACTGCATTGCACTATATTGCATTTGCATTGTGTTGTATTTAATTTACTAGCACCCTATTTCTTATCTAATTGTAGTTTTATTAGTTGTTTCAAATCAATGGGACATAGAACAAAAAATTCTTTTAGAAAAGATGATTTTAGTATTAATAAAAACCAAATTCTCGGAAGATTTGGCTTACGTTACTATAATAAAGGGGAAATAAATGGGATAAATTGCGAGAATGATGGTCTATATTATCCAGCTAAACAGTTAAATGATATTAATAAATACAACAGATATGTAAAAACTGAAAATTATCAGGAAATTCTAAGAAAATCTGAAAACAGAATACAATGCAATGTAACTACAAAACATATAGGTTATATAGATAGGCAAAATTCTTATATAGATAAAAACAATACATTAAAAAAATTAAATGAAACTGATATAATAGTTAATGTGAATGGAGAGGAGATCTTGATTACTATTCCTCTAAATATACTAAAGAGTTTTATAGGAACCATACATTGCGATCTAAGAAAGGTGGACAATCATAACAGTAAAATAGGTGACTATGATAGTATGACAGATTATGATAAAGAAATAGTTAAAAGCAAAATAGATGCTTATATATATGATCAAGTAAAAGCTTATTTGAAAAATAAAAATTTCATGATGAAAGAAGAATCGGGGAAAATGTCAAAATGTTTAATAACATCATAAAAAATAAGCAAGATATTATATCTTATGATAGTGTGATAAATATGCTATCTAATAAACAAAGGCAAACAATAGAAAAATATAAAAGCCATATTATGTATGATGTGCGAATAATAAATTCATATTTAGAATAAATCGCATTATATTATGATTTTGTAATATAAATAATTTTACTTTTTTTTTTGCGCAAAAAAATGCTGATATTTATCTTTTTGATTAGCAGTATAATTATTACAATACACATTTGCTTACACACATTACACCGCATTGCACTTCACTGCATTGCACTATATTGCATTTGCATTGTGTTGTATTTAATTTACTAGCACCCTATTTCTTATCTAATTGTAGTTTTATTAGTTGTTTCAAATCAATGGGACATAGAACAAAAAATTCTTTTAGAAAAGATGATTTTAGTATTAATAAAAACCAAATTCTCGGAAGATTTGGCTTACGTTACTATAATAAAGGGGAAATAAATGGGATAAATTGCGAGAATGATGGTCTATATTATCCAGCTAAACAGTTAAATGATATTAATAAATACAACAGATATGTAAAAACTGAAAATTATCAGGAAATTCTAAGAAAATCTGAAAACAGAATACAATGCAATGTAACTACAAAACATATAGGTTATATAGATAGGCAAAATTCTTATATAGATAAAAACAATACATTAAAAAAATTAAATGAAACTGATATAATAGTTAATGTGAATGGAGAGGAGATCTTGATTACTATTCCTCTAAATATACTAAAGAGTTTTATAGGAACCATACATTGCGATCTAAGAAAGGTGGACAATCATAACAGTAAAATAGGTGACTATGATAGTATGACAGATTATGATAAAGAAATAGTTAAAAGCAAAATAGATGCTTATATATATGATCAAGTAAAAGCTTATTTGAAAAATAAAAATTTCATGATGAAAGAAGAATCGGGGAAAATGTCAAAATGTTTAATAACATCATAAAAAATAAGCAAGATATTATATCTTATGATAGTGTGATAAATATGCTATCTAATAAACAAAGGCAAACAATAGAAAAATATAAAAGCCATATTATGTATGATGTGCGAATAATAAATTCATATTTAGAATAAATCGCATTATATTATGATTTTGTAATATAAATAATTTTACTTTTTTTTTTTGCGCAAAAAAATGCTGATATTTATCTTTTTGATTAGCAGTATAATTATTACAATACACATTTGCTTACACACATTACACCGCATTGCACTTCACTGCATTGCACTATATTGCATTTGCATTGTGTTGTATTTAATTTACTAGCACCCTATTTCTTATCTAATTGTAGTTTTATTAGTTGTTTCAAATCAATGGGACATAGAACAAAAAATTCTTTTAGAAAAGATGATTTTAGTATTAATAAAAACCAAATTCTCGGAAGATTTGGCTTACGTTACTATAATAAAGGGGAAATAAATGGGATAAATTGCGAGAATGATGGTCTATATTATCCAGCTAAACAGTTAAATGATATTAATAAATACAACAGATATGTAAAAACTGAAAATTATCAGGAAATTCTAAGAAAATCTGAAAACAGAATACAATGCAATGTAACTACAAAACATATAGGTTATATAGATAGGCAAAATTCTTATATAGATAAAAACAATACATTAAAAAAATTAAATGAAACTGATATAATAGTTAATGTGAATGGAGAGGAGATCTTGATTACTATTCCTCTAAATATACTAAAGAGTTTTATAGGAACCATACATTGCGATCTAAGAAAGGTGGACAATCATAACAGTAAAATAGGTGACTATGATAGTATGACAGATTATGATAAAGAAATAGTTAAAAGCAAAATAGATGCTTATATATATGATCAAGTAAAAGCTTATTTGAAAAATAAAAATTTCATGATGAAAGAAGAATCGGGGAAAATGTCAAAATGTTTAATAACATCATAAAAAATAAGCAAGATATTATATCTTATGATAGTGTGATAAATATGCTATCTAATAAACAAAGGCAAACAATAGAAAAATATAAAAGCCATATTATGTATGATGTGCGAATAATAAATTCATATTTAGAATAAATCGCATTATATTATGATTTTGTAATATAAATAATTTTACTTTTTTTTTTGCGCAAAAAAATGCTGATATTTATCTTTTTGATTAGCAGTATAATTATTACAATACACATTTGCTTACACACATTACACCGCATTGCACTTCACTGCATTGCACTATATTGCATTTGCATTGTGTTGTATTTAATTTACTAGCACCCTATTTCTTATCTAATTGTAGTTTTATTAGTTGTTTCAAATCAATGGGACATAGAACAAAAAATTCTTTTAGAAAAGATGATTTTAGTATTAATAAAAACCAAATTCTCGGAAGATTTGGCTTACGTTACTATAATAAAGGGGAAATAAATGGGATAAATTGCGAGAATGATGGTCTATATTATCCAGCTAAACAGTTAAATGATATTAATAAATACAACAGATATGTAAAAACTGAAAATTATCAGGAAATTCTAAGAAAATCTGAAAACAGAATACAATGCAATGTAACTACAAAACATATAGGTTATATAGATAGGCAAAATTCTTATATAGATAAAAACAATACATTAAAAAAATTAAATGAAACTGATATAATAGTTAATGTGAATGGAGAGGAGATCTTGATTACTATTCCTCTAAATATACTAAAGAGTTTTATAGGAACCATACATTGTGATCTAAGAAAGGTGGACAATCATAACAGTAAAATAGGTGACTATGATAGTATGACAGATTATGATAAAGAAATAGTTAAAAGCAAAATAGATGCTTATATATATGATCAAGTAAAAGCTTATTTGAAAAATAAAAATTTCATGATGAAAGAAGAATCGGGGAAAATGTCAAAATGTTTAATAACATCATAAAAAATAAGCAAGATATTATATCTTATGATAGTGTGATAAATATGCTATCTAATAAACAAAGGCAAACAATAGAAAAATATAAAAGCCATATTATGTATGATGTGCGAATAATAAATTCATATTTAGAATAAATCGCATTATATTATGATTTTGTAATATAAATAATTTTACTTTTTTTTTTTGCGCAAAAAAATGCTGATATTTATCTTTTTGATTAGCAGTATAATTATTACAATACACATTTGCTTACACACATTACACCGCATTGCACTTCACTGCATTGCACTATATTGCATTTGCATTGTGTTGTATTTAATTTACTAGCACCCTATTTCTTATCTAATTGTAGTTTTATTAGTTGTTTCAAATCAATGGGACATAGAACAAAAAATTCTTTTAGAAAAGATGATTTTAGTATTAATAAAAACCAAATTCTCGGAAGATTTGGCTTACGTTACTATAATAAAGGGGAAATAAATGGGATAAATTGCGAGAATGATGGTCTATATTATCCAGCTAAACAGTTAAATGATATTAATAAATACAACAGATATGTAAAAACTGAAAATTATCAGGAAATTCTAAGAAAATCTGAAAACAGAATACAATGCAATGTAACTACAAAACATATAGGTTATATAGATAGGCAAAATTCTTATATAGATAAAAACAATACATTAAAAAAATTAAATGAAACTGATATAATAGTTAATGTGAATGGAGAGGAGATCTTGATTACTATTCCTCTAAATATACTAAAGAGTTTTATAGGAACCATACATTGCGATCTAAGAAAGGTGGACAATCATAACAGTAAAATAGGTGACTATGATAGTATGACAGATTATGATAAAGAAATAGTTAAAAGCAAAATAGATGCTTATATATATGATCAAGTAAAAGCTTATTTGAAAAATAAAAATTTCATGATGAAAGAAGAATCGGGGAAAATGTCAAAATGTTTAATAACATCATAAAAAATAAGCAAGATATTATATCTTATGATAGTGTGATAAATATGCTATCTAATAAACAAAGGCAAACAATAGAAAAATATAAAAGCCATATTATGTATGATGTGCGAATAATAAATTCATATTTAGAATAAATCGCATTATATTATGATTTTGTAATATAAATAATTTTACTTTTTTTTTTGCGCAAAAAAATGCTGATATTTATCTTTTTGATTAGCAGTATAATTATTACAATACACATTTGCTTACACACATTACACCGCATTGCACTTCACTGCATTGCACTATATTGCATTTGCATTGTGTTGTATTTAATTTACTAGCACCCTATTTCTTATCTAATTGTAGTTTTATTAGTTGTTTCAAATCAATGGGACATAGAACAAAAAATTCTTTTAGAAAAGATGATTTTAGTATTAATAAAAACCAAATTCTCGGAAGATTTGGCTTACGTTACTATAATAAAGGGGAAATAAATGGGATAAATTGCGAGAATGATGGTCTATATTATCCAGCTAAACAGTTAAATGATATTAATAAATACAACAGATATGTAAAAACTGAAAATTATCAGGAAATTCTAAGAAAATCTGAAAACAGAATACAATGCAATGTAACTACAAAACATATAGGTTATATAGATAGGCAAAATTCTTATATAGATAAAAACAATACATTAAAAAAATTAAATGAAACTGATATAATAGTTAATGTGAATGGAGAGGAGATCTTGATTACTATTCCTCTAAATATACTAAAGAGTTTTATAGGAACCATACATTGCGATCTAAGAAAGGTGGACAATCATAACAGTAAAATAGGTGACTATGATAGTATGACAGATTATGATAAAGAAATAGTTAAAAGCAAAATAGATGCTTATATATATGATCAAGTAAAAGCTTATTTGAAAAATAAAAATTTCATGATGAAAGAAGAATCGGGGAAAATGTCAAAATGTTTAATAACATCATAAAAAATAAGCAAGATATTATATCTTATGATAGTGTGATAAATATGCTATCTAATAAACAAAGGCAAACAATAGAAAAATATAAAAGCCATATTATGTATGATGTGCGAATAATAAATTCATATTTAGAATAAATCGCATTATATTATGATTTTGTAATATAAATAATTTTACTTTTTTTTTTGCGCAAAAAAATGCTGATATTTATCTTTTTGATTAGCAGTATAATTATTACAATACACATTTGCTTACACACATTACACCGCATTGCACTTCACTGCATTGCACTATATTGCATTTGCATTGTGTTGTATTTAATTTACTAGCACCCTATTTCTTATCTAATTGTAGTTTTATTAGTTGTTTCAAATCAATGGGACATAGAACAAAAAATTCTTTTAGAAAAGATGATTTTAGTATTAATAAAAACCAAATTCTCGGAAGATTTGGCTTACGTTACTATAATAAAGGGGAAATAAATGGGATAAATTGCGAGAATGATGGTCTATATTATCCAGCTAAACAGTTAAATGATATTAATAAATACAACAGATATGTAAAAACTGAAAATTATCAGGAAATTCTAAGAAAATCTGAAAACAGAATACAATGCAATGTAACTACAAAACATATAGGTTATATAGATAGGCAAAATTCTTATATAGATAAAAACAATACATTAAAAAAATTAAATGAAACTGATATAATAGTTAATGTGAATGGAGAGGAGATCTTGATTACTATTCCTCTAAATATACTAAAGAGTTTTATAGGAACCATACATTGCGATCTAAGAAAGGTGGACAATCATAACAGTAAAATAGGTGACTATGATAGTATGACAGATTATGATAAAGAAATAGTTAAAAGCAAAATAGATGCTTATATATATGATCAAGTAAAAGCTTATTTGAAAAATAAAAATTTCATGATGAAAGAAGAATCGGGGAAAATGTCAAAATGTTTAATAACATCATAAAAAATAAGCAAGATATTATATCTTATGATAGTGTGATAAATATGCTATCTAATAAACAAAGGCAAACAATAGAAAAATATAAAAGCCATATTATGTATGATGTGCGAATAATAAATTCATATTTAGAATAAATCGCATTATATTATGATTTTGTAATATAAATAATTTTACTTTTTTTTTTGCGCAAAAAAATGCTGATATTTATCTTTTTGATTAGCAGTATAATTATTACAATACACATTTGCTTACACACATTACACCGCATTGCACTTCACTGCATTGCACTATATTGCATTTGCATTGTGTTGTATTTAATTTACTAGCACCCTATTTCTTATCTAATTGTAGTTTTATTAGTTGTTTCAAATCAATGGGACATAGAACAAAAAATTCTTTTAGAAAAGATGATTTTAGTATTAATAAAAACCAAATTCTCGGAAGATTTGGCTTACGTTACTATAATAAAGGGGAAATAAATGGGATAAATTGCGAGAATGATGGTCTATATTATCCAGCTAAACAGTTAAATGATATTAATAAATACAACAGATATGTAAAAACTGAAAATTATCAGGAAATTCTAAGAAAATCTGAAAACAGAATACAATGCAATGTAACTACAAAACATATAGGTTATATAGATAGGCAAAATTCTTATATAGATAAAAACAATACATTAAAAAAATTAAATGAAACTGATATAATAGTTAATGTGAATGGAGAGGAGATCTTGATTACTATTCCTCTAAATATACTAAAGAGTTTTATAGGAACCATACATTGTGATCTAAGAAAGGTGGACAATCATAACAGTAAAATAGGTGACTATGATAGTATGACAGATTATGATAAAGAAATAGTTAAAAGCAAAATAGATGCTTATATATATGATCAAGTAAAAGCTTATTTGAAAAATAAAAATTTCATGATGAAAGAAGAATCGGGGAAAATGTCAAAATGTTTAATAACATCATAAAAAATAAGCAAGATATTATATCTTATGATAGTGTGATAAATATGCTATCTAATAAACAAAGGCAAACAATAGAAAAATATAAAAGCCATATTATGTATGATGTGCGAATAATAAATTCATATTTAGAATAAATCGCATTATATTATGATTTTGTAATATAAATAATTTTACTTTTTTTTTTTGCGCAAAAAAATGCTGATATTTATCTTTTTGATTAGCAGTATAATTATTACAATACACATTTGCTTACACACATTACACCGCATTGCACTTCACTGCATTGCACTATATTGCATTTGCATTGTGTTGTATTTAATTTACTAGCACCCTATTTCTTATCTAATTGTAGTTTTATTAGTTGTTTCAAATCAATGGGACATAGAACAAAAAATTCTTTTAGAAAAGATGATTTTAGTATTAATAAAAACCAAATTCTCGGAAGATTTGGCTTACGTTACTATAATAAAGGGGAAATAAATGGGATAAATTGCGAGAATGATGGTCTATATTATCCAGCTAAACAGTTAAATGATATTAATAAATACAACAGATATGTAAAAACTGAAAATTATCAGGAAATTCTAAGAAAATCTGAAAACAGAATACAATGCAATGTAACTACAAAACATATAGGTTATATAGATAGGCAAAATTCTTATATAGATAAAAACAATACATTAAAAAAATTAAATGAAACTGATATAATAGTTAATGTGAATGGAGAGGAGATCTTGATTACTATTCCTCTAAATATACTAAAGAGTTTTATAGGAACCATACATTGCGATCTAAGAAAGGTGGACAATCATAACAGTAAAATAGGTGACTATGATAGTATGACAGATTATGATAAAGAAATAGTTAAAAGCAAAATAGATGCTTATATATATGATCAAGTAAAAGCTTATTTGAAAAATAAAAATTTCATGATGAAAGAAGAATCGGGGAAAATGTCAAAATGTTTAATAACATCATAAAAAATAAGCAAGATATTATATCTTATGATAGTGTGATAAATATGCTATCTAATAAACAAAGGCAAACAATAGAAAAATATAAAAGCCATATTATGTATGATGTGCGAATAATAAATTCATATTTAGAATAAATCGCATTATATTATGATTTTGTAATATAAATAATTTTACTTTTTTTTTTGCGCAAAAAAATGCTGATATTTATCTTTTTGATTAGCAGTATAATTATTACAATACACATTTGCTTACACACATTACACCGCATTGCACTTCACTGCATTGCACTATATTGCATTTGCATTGTGTTGTATTTAATTTACTAGCACCCTATTTCTTATCTAATTGTAGTTTTATTAGTTGTTTCAAATCAATGGGACATAGAACAAAAAATTCTTTTAGAAAAGATGATTTTAGTATTAATAAAAACCAAATTCTCGGAAGATTTGGCTTACGTTACTATAATAAAGGGGAAATAAATGGGATAAATTGCGAGAATGATGGTCTATATTATCCAGCTAAACAGTTAAATGATATTAATAAATACAACAGATATGTAAAAACTGAAAATTATCAGGAAATTCTAAGAAAATCTGAAAACAGAATACAATGCAATGTAACTACAAAACATATAGGTTATATAGATAGGCAAAATTCTTATATAGATAAAAACAATACATTAAAAAAATTAAATGAAACTGATATAATAGTTAATGTGAATGGAGAGGAGATCTTGATTACTATTCCTCTAAATATACTAAAGAGTTTTATAGGAACCATACATTGCGATCTAAGAAAGGTGGACAATCATAACAGTAAAATAGGTGACTATGATAGTATGACAGATTATGATAAAGAAATAGTTAAAAGCAAAATAGATGCTTATATATATGATCAAGTAAAAGCTTATTTGAAAAATAAAAATTTCATGATGAAAGAAGAATCGGGGAAAATGTCAAAATGTTTAATAACATCATAAAAAATAAGCAAGATATTATATCTTATGATAGTGTGATAAATATGCTATCTAATAAACAAAGGCAAACAATAGAAAAATATAAAAGCCATATTATGTATGATGTGCGAATAATAAATTCATATTTAGAATAAATCGCATTATATTATGATTTTGTAATATAAATAATTTTACTTTTTTTTTTGCGCAAAAAAATGCTGATATTTATCTTTTTGATTAGCAGTATAATTATTACAATACACATTTGCTTACACACATTACACCGCATTGCACTTCACTGCATTGCACTATATTGCATTTGCATTGTGTTGTATTTAATTTACTAGCACCCTATTTCTTATCTAATTGTAGTTTTATTAGTTGTTTCAAATCAATGGGACATAGAACAAAAAATTCTTTTAGAAAAGATGATTTTAGTATTAATAAAAACCAAATTCTCGGAAGATTTGGCTTACGTTACTATAATAAAGGGGAAATAAATGGGATAAATTGCGAGAATGATGGTCTATATTATCCAGCTAAACAGTTAAATGATATTAATAAATACAACAGATATGTAAAAACTGAAAATTATCAGGAAATTCTAAGAAAATCTGAAAACAGAATACAATGCAATGTAACTACAAAACATATAGGTTATATAGATAGGCAAAATTCTTATATAGATAAAAACAATACATTAAAAAAATTAAATGAAACTGATATAATAGTTAATGTGAATGGAGAGGAGATCTTGATTACTATTCCTCTAAATATACTAAAGAGTTTTATAGGAACCATACATTGCGATCTAAGAAAGGTGGACAATCATAACAGTAAAATAGGTGACTATGATAGTATGACAGATTATGATAAAGAAATAGTTAAAAGCAAAATAGATGCTTATATATATGATCAAGTAAAAGCTTATTTGAAAAATAAAAATTTCATGATGAAAGAAGAATCGGGGAAAATGTCAAAATGTTTAATAACATCATAAAAAATAAGCAAGATATTATATCTTATGATAGTGTGATAAATATGCTATCTAATAAACAAAGGCAAACAATAGAAAAATATAAAAGCCATATTATGTATGATGTGCGAATAATAAATTCATATTTAGAATAAATCGCATTATATTATGATTTTGTAATATAAATAATTTTACTTTTTTTTTTGCGCAAAAAAATGCTGATATTTATCTTTTTGATTAGCAGTATAATTATTACAATACACATTTGCTTACACACATTACACCGCATTGCACTTCACTGCATTGCACTATATTGCATTTGCATTGTGTTGTATTTAATTTACTAGCACCCTATTTCTTATCTAATTGTAGTTTTATTAGTTGTTTCAAATCAATGGGACATAGAACAAAAAATTCTTTTAGAAAAGATGATTTTAGTATTAATAAAAACCAAATTCTCGGAAGATTTGGCTTACGTTACTATAATAAAGGGGAAATAAATGGGATAAATTGCGAGAATGATGGTCTATATTATCCAGCTAAACAGTTAAATGATATTAATAAATACAACAGATATGTAAAAACTGAAAATTATCAGGAAATTCTAAGAAAATCTGAAAACAGAATACAATGCAATGTAACTACAAAACATATAGGTTATATAGATAGGCAAAATTCTTATATAGATAAAAACAATACATTAAAAAAATTAAATGAAACTGATATAATAGTTAATGTGAATGGAGAGGAGATCTTGATTACTATTCCTCTAAATATACTAAAGAGTTTTATAGGAACCATACATTGCGATCTAAGAAAGGTGGACAATCATAACAGTAAAATAGGTGACTATGATAGTATGACAGATTATGATAAAGAAATAGTTAAAAGCAAAATAGATGCTTATATATATGATCAAGTAAAAGCTTATTTGAAAAATAAAAATTTCATGATGAAAGAAGAATCGGGGAAAATGTCAAAATGTTTAATAACATCATAAAAAATAAGCAAGATATTATATCTTATGATAGTGTGATAAATATGCTATCTAATAAACAAAGGCAAACAATAGAAAAATATAAAAGCCATATTATGTATGATGTGCGAATAATAAATTCATATTTAGAATAAATCGCATTATATTATGATTTTGTAATATAAATAATTTTACTTTTTTTTTTGCGCAAAAAAATGCTGATATTTATCTTTTTGATTAGCAGTATAATTATTACAATACACATTTGCTTACACACATTACACCGCATTGCACTTCACTGCATTGCACTATATTGCATTTGCATTGTGTTGTATTTAATTTACTAGCACCCTATTTCTTATCTAATTGTAGTTTTATTAGTTGTTTCAAATCAATGGGACATAGAACAAAAAATTCTTTTAGAAAAGATGATTTTAGTATTAATAAAAACCAAATTCTCGGAAGATTTGGCTTACGTTACTATAATAAAGGGGAAATAAATGGGATAAATTGCGAGAATGATGGTCTATATTATCCAGCTAAACAGTTAAATGATATTAATAAATACAACAGATATGTAAAAACTGAAAATTATCAGGAAATTCTAAGAAAATCTGAAAACAGAATACAATGCAATGTAACTACAAAACATATAGGTTATATAGATAGGCAAAATTCTTATATAGATAAAAACAATACATTAAAAAAATTAAATGAAACTGATATAATAGTTAATGTGAATGGAGAGGAGATCTTGATTACTATTCCTCTAAATATACTAAAGAGTTTTATAGGAACCATACATTGCGATCTAAGAAAGGTGGACAATCATAACAGTAAAATAGGTGACTATGATAGTATGACAGATTATGATAAAGAAATAGTTAAAAGCAAAATAGATGCTTATATATATGATCAAGTAAAAGCTTATTTGAAAAATAAAAATTTCATGATGAAAGAAGAATCGGGGAAAATGTCAAAATGTTTAATAACATCATAAAAAATAAGCAAGATATTATATCTTATGATAGTGTGATAAATATGCTATCTAATAAACAAAGGCAAACAATAGAAAAATATAAAAGCCATATTATGTATGATGTGCGAATAATAAATTCATATTTAGAATAAATCGCATTATATTATGATTTTGTAATATAAATAATTTTACTTTTTTTTTTGCGCAAAAAAATGCTGATATTTATCTTTTTGATTAGCAGTATAATTATTACAATACACATTTGCTTACACACATTACACCGCATTGCACTTCACTGCATTGCACTATATTGCATTTGCATTGTGTTGTATTTAATTTACTAGCACCCTATTTCTTATCTAATTGTAGTTTTATTAGTTGTTTCAAATCAATGGGACATAGAACAAAAAATTCTTTTAGAAAAGATGATTTTAGTATTAATAAAAACCAAATTCTCGGAAGATTTGGCTTACGTTACTATAATAAAGGGGAAATAAATGGGATAAATTGCGAGAATGATGGTCTATATTATCCAGCTAAACAGTTAAATGATATTAATAAATACAACAGATATGTAAAAACTGAAAATTATCAGGAAATTCTAAGAAAATCTGAAAACAGAATACAATGCAATGTAACTACAAAACATATAGGTTATATAGATAGGCAAAATTCTTATATAGATAAAAACAATACATTAAAAAAATTAAATGAAACTGATATAATAGTTAATGTGAATGGAGAGGAGATCTTGATTACTATTCCTCTAAATATACTAAAGAGTTTTATAGGAACCATACATTGCGATCTAAGAAAGGTGGACAATCATAACAGTAAAATAGGTGACTATGATAGTATGACAGATTATGATAAAGAAATAGTTAAAAGCAAAATAGATGCTTATATATATGATCAAGTAAAAGCTTATTTGAAAAATAAAAATTTCATGATGAAAGAAGAATCGGGGAAAATGTCAAAATGTTTAATAACATCATAAAAAATAAGCAAGATATTATATCTTATGATAGTGTGATAAATATGCTATCTAATAAACAAAGGCAAACAATAGAAAAATATAAAAGCCATATTATGTATGATGTGCGAATAATAAATTCATATTTAGAATAAATCGCATTATATTATGATTTTGTAATATAAATAATTTTACTTTTTTTTTTGCGCAAAAAAATGCTGATATTTATCTTTTTGATTAGCAGTATAATTATTACAATACACATTTGCTTACACACATTACACCGCATTGCACTTCACTGCATTGCACTATATTGCATTTGCATTGTGTTGTATTTAATTTACTAGCACCCTATTTCTTATCTAATTGTAGTTTTATTAGTTGTTTCAAATCAATGGGACATAGAACAAAAAATTCTTTTAGAAAAGATGATTTTAGTATTAATAAAAACCAAATTCTCGGAAGATTTGGCTTACGTTACTATAATAAAGGGGAAATAAATGGGATAAATTGCGAGAATGATGGTCTATATTATCCAGCTAAACAGTTAAATGATATTAATAAATACAACAGATATGTAAAAACTGAAAATTATCAGGAAATTCTAAGAAAATCTGAAAACAGAATACAATGCAATGTAACTACAAAACATATAGGTTATATAGATAGGCAAAATTCTTATATAGATAAAAACAATACATTAAAAAAATTAAATGAAACTGATATAATAGTTAATGTGAATGGAGAGGAGATCTTGATTACTATTCCTCTAAATATACTAAAGAGTTTTATAGGAACCATACATTGCGATCTAAGAAAGGTGGACAATCATAACAGTAAAATAGGTGACTATGATAGTATGACAGATTATGATAAAGAAATAGTTAAAAGCAAAATAGATGCTTATATATATGATCAAGTAAAAGCTTATTTGAAAAATAAAAATTTCATGATGAAAGAAGAATCGGGGAAAATGTCAAAATGTTTAATAACATCATAAAAAATAAGCAAGATATTATATCTTATGATAGTGTGATAAATATGCTATCTAATAAACAAAGGCAAACAATAGAAAAATATAAAAGCCATATTATGTATGATGTGCGAATAATAAATTCATATTTAGAATAAATCGCATTATATTATGATTTTGTAATATAAATAATTTTACTTTTTTTTTTGCGCAAAAAAATGCTGATATTTATCTTTTTGATTAGCAGTATAATTATTACAATACACATTTGCTTACACACATTACACCGCATTGCACTTCACTGCATTGCACTATATTGCATTTGCATTGTGTTGTATTTAATTTACTAGCACCCTATTTCTTATCTAATTGTAGTTTTATTAGTTGTTTCAAATCAATGGGACATAGAACAAAAAATTCTTTTAGAAAAGATGATTTTAGTATTAATAAAAACCAAATTCTCGGAAGATTTGGCTTACGTTACTATAATAAAGGGGAAATAAATGGGATAAATTGCGAGAATGATGGTCTATATTATCCAGCTAAACAGTTAAATGATATTAATAAATACAACAGATATGTAAAAACTGAAAATTATCAGGAAATTCTAAGAAAATCTGAAAACAGAATACAATGCAATGTAACTACAAAACATATAGGTTATATAGATAGGCAAAATTCTTATATAGATAAAAACAATACATTAAAAAAATTAAATGAAACTGATATAATAGTTAATGTGAATGGAGAGGAGATCTTGATTACTATTCCTCTAAATATACTAAAGAGTTTTATAGGAACCATACATTGCGATCTAAGAAAGGTGGACAATCATAACAGTAAAATAGGTGACTATGATAGTATGACAGATTATGATAAAGAAATAGTTAAAAGCAAAATAGATGCTTATATATATGATCAAGTAAAAGCTTATTTGAAAAATAAAAATTTCATGATGAAAGAAGAATCGGGGAAAATGTCAAAATGTTTAATAACATCATAAAAAATAAGCAAGATATTATATCTTATGATAGTGTGATAAATATGCTATCTAATAAACAAAGGCAAACAATAGAAAAATATAAAAGCCATATTATGTATGATGTGCGAATAATAAATTCATATTTAGAATAAATCGCATTATATTATGATTTTGTAATATAAATAATTTTACTTTTTTTTTTGCGCAAAAAAATGCTGATATTTATCTTTTTGATTAGCAGTATAATTATTACAATACACATTTGCTTACACACATTACACCGCATTGCACTTCACTGCATTGCACTATATTGCATTTGCATTGTGTTGTATTTAATTTACTAGCACCCTATTTCTTATCTAATTGTAGTTTTATTAGTTGTTTCAAATCAATGGGACATAGAACAAAAAATTCTTTTAGAAAAGATGATTTTAGTATTAATAAAAACCAAATTCTCGGAAGATTTGGCTTACGTTACTATAATAAAGGGGAAATAAATGGGATAAATTGCGAGAATGATGGTCTATATTATCCAGCTAAACAGTTAAATGATATTAATAAATACAACAGATATGTAAAAACTGAAAATTATCAGGAAATTCTAAGAAAATCTGAAAACAGAATACAATGCAATGTAACTACAAAACATATAGGTTATATAGATAGGCAAAATTCTTATATAGATAAAAACAATACATTAAAAAAATTAAATGAAACTGATATAATAGTTAATGTGAATGGAGAGGAGATCTTGATTACTATTCCTCTAAATATACTAAAGAGTTTTATAGGAACCATACATTGCGATCTAAGAAAGGTGGACAATCATAACAGTAAAATAGGTGACTATGATAGTATGACAGATTATGATAAAGAAATAGTTAAAAGCAAAATAGATGCTTATATATATGATCAAGTAAAAGCTTATTTGAAAAATAAAAATTTCATGATGAAAGAAGAATCGGGGAAAATGTCAAAATGTTTAATAACATCATAAAAAATAAGCAAGATATTATATCTTATGATAGTGTGATAAATATGCTATCTAATAAACAAAGGCAAACAATAGAAAAATATAAAAGCCATATTATGTATGATGTGCGAATAATAAATTCATATTTAGAATAAATCGCATTATATTATGATTTTGTAATATAAATAATTTTACTTTTTTTTTTGCGCAAAAAAATGCTGATATTTATCTTTTTGATTAGCAGTATAATTATTACAATACACATTTGCTTACACACATTACACCGCATTGCACTTCACTGCATTGCACTATATTGCATTTGCATTGTGTTGTATTTAATTTACTAGCACCCTATTTCTTATCTAATTGTAGTTTTATTAGTTGTTTCAAATCAATGGGACATAGAACAAAAAATTCTTTTAGAAAAGATGATTTTAGTATTAATAAAAACCAAATTCTCGGAAGATTTGGCTTACGTTACTATAATAAAGGGGAAATAAATGGGATAAATTGCGAGAATGATGGTCTATATTATCCAGCTAAACAGTTAAATGATATTAATAAATACAACAGATATGTAAAAACTGAAAATTATCAGGAAATTCTAAGAAAATCTGAAAACAGAATACAATGCAATGTAACTACAAAACATATAGGTTATATAGATAGGCAAAATTCTTATATAGATAAAAACAATACATTAAAAAAATTAAATGAAACTGATATAATAGTTAATGTGAATGGAGAGGAGATCTTGATTACTATTCCTCTAAATATACTAAAGAGTTTTATAGGAACCATACATTGCGATCTAAGAAAGGTGGACAATCATAACAGTAAAATAGGTGACTATGATAGTATGACAGATTATGATAAAGAAATAGTTAAAAGCAAAATAGATGCTTATATATATGATCAAGTAAAAGCTTATTTGAAAAATAAAAATTTCATGATGAAAGAAGAATCGGGGAAAATGTCAAACAATAATAACACTTACTCAATAGAACAAAGTGAACGTGAAAAAAGGTATGGTAAAGCCTACAGAGATTATGGAGATACTTTACGTAAAGCTGATCAACATATAGATAATCATTATAATGAAACTCAAAATAAGTTAAAAGAAATACAGAATCTTATAGATAAGCATCGTAACAATAATTCATGGGATAACATAAAATACTAAACAACAGTGTTGATTTTTAATTGTATATATATTTTACATTTTAGCACTATAAAAATATAATCATGTTAAATTTTTAACCAAACTGTGTTATGCATCAAATGTATAAACAGTAAAAACAAAAAAAAATAATTTTTAATCTTAATTTTTCAACACTTATTATGACGCGTTTAAACGTCAAATGTAAATACATTAGCATTTTATTATTTAGCAATTACATATTTATCTGTTTATTTAAAACATCACAATAACAAGTTAATTCACCCTCTTTTGTATAATAATATTCTTCATTACATAAAACACATTTTAAAGTCTCTTCAAATCTTTTAAATGAATTTCTATCTAAAATAATCTTTAAATATTCTGGATAGCACCAACACACTTCTTGTTTATCAATATCAAAAGCAACAAAGTTATTGCACTCTTTGCACTTTTTTTGTAGTACTTTCATTTAGTTTATATTATTTATATTAATAATAAATAATCAAAATATATTATTTTTTTTTCTGTTACTGGAAACATCAACATGTTTACAAATTTGAATTTGCTATTTATTAGATTAAACAGTTAAATTAAATATTAATTTAATATTAACATTAATTTAAAAAATGAGTAATAGAAATAATAGAGAAGAACAACAAAGAAGAGAAAGAGAAGAACAACAAAGAAGAGAAAGAGAAGAGAAAGAGAAGAGCAAAGAAGAATTGACGAAAAAAATAAAAGAGATTTTGACCAATTAGAAAGAATGCGTCAACACGATCTTAAAATTAAAGAAGAAGAACATAGAAGAGAAATGGAAAGAATATCTCAGAAAAGAGAACGTGAAAGATTAGAAGAAATAAAAGGAGGACCAATCAACTGGAACTTTCCTTACAGGAAATAAATATGATAAAATATTAATTAATAAATATAAAATAAAACAAAAAAAAAATAACAGCAGATCTATTGAATAATAATATTTATATTTAACCAAAATTATCTAATTTTATTTAAATTATGGCTATACTATTATATAACACATAATACTGTTAATAATATTAACAGTATCATATATTATATTATATAGTATGATTACACTGTTTTATTGAATTTTTTCAATCTAACAGATATTCCATTTTTTAGCTTATTTTTTCTTTCGTTAAGCTTGGATTGTATCACGTCAAATAACTTTCCAAAAACAGTGAACATTTTTTCTATGACAACTATAAGTTTTTCTATAAAACTTATAATAGTGTCTATTTCGTTAAAATCAAAGCCCATTATAAATTATATTATATAATTTTCACAATTATGTTAATAAATTTAACACATTCTTCTTCGCTATAACCTGATTTAGACATCATCTTCATAAAAAAATCTAAATTTATATATTTTTGTTTGACTATGATAATTTTGCTAAGATTTAACAACCTAGTAGTATTTTTTTTTTCTTCATTTATCTTGCTTACTATACTGTTAAATTTTTTTTCAGCATTTAAATTTATTAATATCATCTTGATTTTATCAATATCATTGTTTAGAATTTTGCTAAATATTATTATATGCTTTTTGCTAAATAGAACATCATTTTTCTCTATATTAATGAAAAAATCATATTCATCTTTAAGATCTAATGAAGATAAAATTTTAATAAATTCTATTTGTTTTTTGTGATTATTTTTGTGATTTTTTTTTTTATGTTAAAATCAATCACACGCAAACTTAATTTAGCATAAAAAAAAATTAAATTAATTTATATTGCTTTCTTAAGGAGGAGTATAATTAAAACATTATATTTATTCATGTTTCACATTAGAGCCGCTAATAAAAAATATATAGTGTATTAATGTCTGCTATTATTTATTATTTTATTTTTTATTTTTTTCTCATATTCTATTAATAATTTTTCAAAATATTTATTTGTCATTATCATTCCTCCTCTTTTTTCTAAAATCATGTTTTTAATATCATAATAATTAAAATCTTTAAATTCTTTTTTACCAAGTAAATAAGCTATAATAACTGTTACGCTGCGATTCATTCCGGCGGCGCAATGTATTAATACCTTTTTGTTGGAAATATAAGATTTATTTATATGGTTATCTATTCTATGAGATAATGTTTGTAATATTTCATCTGATATATTTTCATTATAATATTGTGTATCATTTATATTATAAAAACAATGATCTATTTTATCGCTATAATTAGGGCAATTATTATTATGTTTCATTATATTAGAAAAAATTTCATTATAAAGTTCTTTCATTTCATAATATGTTACTGCACTAACAATTAGACCAAAATGATTTGATTTTGAATACTCGATTGCTATATCAGCATTGCCCAAGTAAATATTATCTGTTATTTTAACTGGTTTTGTTATATATGTGTAATTATACTCACCCGATAACATTTTTAATAACTGAATAAAAATAAAATTTATATTTAATACCCGCGAAAATTAATTTAGCAGAAAAAAAATAAATTAAATTATATTACTTTCTTAGAGGCGGCGCAGCAAATATTTTTTTTATGTTAAAATCAATTAAGCGCAAATTTAAATTAGCATAAAAAAAATTAAATTAATTTATATTACTTTCTTAGAGGCGGCGCAGCAAATATTTTTTTTTCTGTTAAAATAAATTAAGCGCAAAATTAAATTAGCATAAAAAAAATTAAATTAATTTATATTACTTTCTTAGAGGCGGCGCTATTAAATATTTTTTTTATGTTAAAATCAATTAAGCGCAAATTTAAATTAGCATAAAAAAAATTAAATTAATTTATATTACTTTCTTAGAGGCGGCGCTATTAAATATTTTTTTTCTGTTAAACTTAATTTGGCGCGCGCAGCTAGATCATAATTAATAAATTATTTTTAATTTATTATTAGAATATTAACTAAATTATTTAATATTTATATTTTATTTCTATATAATAACAAATAAATGTCTGAATCATCGAAGGAAGCTGTTGAGGCTTTAATAAATTATTTAAACGAGAAAAAACTAACATATGTTTTAGATAAATTAAATAGCATAAGATTACTAGATAGACTAAAAAGAAGGGGAGGCGATTATACTTTAGATGTATTTGCGCCGCCACTTAGCCACTTTAAAGATTTCAAGCCAGAAAACTTATATGTTTATAACGGCGAAAATGAAAGAAGAGAAAAACCTAATTATAGCGAAATAAGATTAGATTCTAATGCTGTAATAACATGGGGCAAACCAATAACTATATATGATAATACTTCTGATAGCAAAAAAGATAACTTAGTTATAACAGATCCAACAAAAATATTTCTATATATCGGTCATAATAAAACGAATAATAAACTAGTAAAATTAGATCTTAGTTCTTTAGATAAGAGTGAAAGCATATTAGCACATAAGATGCTATCATCAAGCATAGAAAATGGCACTGGCTTTAGTTGCGTCAAATTTGACGCTAATTCGCTGCGCAAGTTTTTCGCAATGTGGGTGTTTAAAATGGATAAAGCTAGCAAAGAAAATAAAGATAAAAATATAGCATATATACTTGCTGCTAATTTAATTGATTACTGTTTTACCGGAGAGGAAAAAAGTGATTGTTTAAATTATAATAAATTAATATGCGAAAGATTATCTTTTTCGCCCTATATTACTATATTAACGCTAATCGCGCCTTGCGTCGGATTATTAAGCGACACAGAAGTAGAAAACTGGGATTGTAAATTCAATCAAAAAGATATTTCAGATGCTAAAGTCATATATAAAGAAACGCTACAAAAGGCCCTTAGAAGCGCGAGAAAGATAGATCTCACGCCAAATATAAGAACTATAGAAGAATTAATAGACACATATATATCTTTCTGCTCATATAGATATAACAAAATATTTAAAAACAATGAAGTAACTGGGTGTTGCATGTTAGTAACAGATATAATAAGATATTACATTTTATCTGAGGAAAATAAAGAAGAAGTATCACATCTAAGAGACTTCGTTATGAATTACATATATTCTCGCAGAGATATTAACAGAGATAGTTTGCTGAAGAAAATGAAACAAATAAGCAGTATAAATGATGATTTCTTTAGCAAATTTCTTGATAGCGACGCTATTTTAAACACAATTAATAACTCTAATAGAAACAGATATGAGGAAAATCGCACATTATTATTTTTTCTCTATCTTCTGACACAGAAAAGCAGCTAAGTTTATTTTTACATAGTGTTATTTTTTTTCTGCAGGCCTCAAATATATATATATAAAATTTTTTAATTTTATCTGAATTAACATAAGAAATCAGAAATACTAAAAGCAAAAATCCAATAACTGATATTAGTATTAATAAAGTAGAATAATGTTCAGAATGATAAATTGGCATATTATACATTCTTATATATTAGTATTAAAATAAATATAATTTAGTATTATACTTATAATATTTATTATTAACTAATATTATAATCAAAAAAGAATTCATGTAAATAACATCAAATAAATATTTTTTTCTGTTAAATTTGCGCAAATTTAGATTAGCATAAAAAAAAAATAAATTAATTATATTACTTTTTATAAGGCGGTCTAATTAAAATATTTTTTTATTAATCTAAATTTAGCAAAAAATAAATAATTAATATTATTCATTTTTTTTTTTGTTAATAATAAAGTTTATAATTATTGAATTATTATAGAATTAAAGGTTTTAAATATATATGCTTCTAATATTTTACTGATAAAAATACGTATTTTTGTTTCAGTTTCACCATCTCTTATATAATCTATACATAGCATGTAAACTATACAAGATGTAAGTTTTTTATTAATTTGTTTTATTTCTTCTCTATTATATTTATATTGAGGAAAATCATAATCAAAATTTTCAATATTATTCAGCTCATATGATTTTAAAGTATCATACTCCTTTTTATATATCTTTTCAAGATATACTTGATCTTTTATTAAGTATATTTTATTTTTTTCGCCTGAGATAAAATTAAAACTATTAAGAAATTTTACAATAAATTTAACTAATTTATTTTCATTAATGTTTTCGATAGTGGAATTAATATCATGGTTATTATAATAATTACCTTCTTTTTTATCATAGTTTATAACATCAAAACAAGTATTATATTTTGATAATACTTGTTTATATATAATGTTCATTAATTCTATATATTGTTCTTCTTTTATATTAGGGTTTTCATTTAAGAATGAGAGTATTTCTTTTTTGTTTTTTTCTGCTATTTGTTTTATATTGTTTTCTACTTTGTCATATGAATATAAGATAATATTACATTTCTCATTTAAATTAAATGCAAAAATATTTTTATTTTTTATATTATTTTCATTTTCACGTTGAGGTGTATAAAAAGTATTTATATCAATACCCAATATATTATATATATTGTTTATTCTGCCTTCAGTTTTATTTTTATACATATTATCATCAATAGTAAATTTAATAGATTTAATAATATCATCCTCCATTTTACTCGCCGCTAAGCAATCAAATATAATAAATGATTAGATTTATAATATAACAATAAATATTCAAATCGGTTAACATAACAGAAAAAAAATAAATAGTATAATATAAATTATTTATTTTTACTAATAGTTAACGATCAATATATAAATATTAAATTAAACATCAAGAGTTTCTTTAATATACATTTCTAATATATATTCAATGAAATTGTATATTTTGGACATAATTAATTCATTATCTTTCATATATTGTATACATAACATATCAAATATACAACGTTTTAGTGTATATTTGATATCTTCTACATTATGTTTATCATATACGCGTCGAGAATTATCATTATTAGAATTTTCATTAGAATTTAAATCAATTTGTTTTAATTCGTTTAGTTTATCTTCTCTATCTTTTTTATAATATTTTTTTATATTTTTTGGCAAATATATTTTATTATTTTCGCCTGAAATCGAGTTTAAACTTCTAAAAAAATCCAGAATAAATTTATTTTTATTAATATTAATATCTGCTTCTTCCATTGGAATTTCGCATATATATTTTACTACATTATTATCGGCAACATAATAATATCTATAAAGACAAACATCATAGTTTATAATAACTTGTTTGTATATAGCTTTCATTAATTCTATATATTGTTCTTTTGTTATATTTGGATTTTCTTCAATAAATTTAAGTATTTCTTTTTTATTTTTTTCTGCTACTTTTGTTTTATTATCTTTATCACTATCATAAGAATATGAAGCTAAATTGGGAATATTATTATCATTGTACTTTGATTTTAAAATAAAATTAATAACATATGATACAAATTTATTATAGCCAATTTCATCTTCTTCATTATATTTTCCTTTAATTTCATTGAACGCCGCTACCTCTTCGTAATTACAATAATAAACATCATTATAGTAGAGTTTAATAATATTATTCTCCATTATATACTGTTAACAGTAAAAAATATATAATTGATTTATAATAGGAGAATAATATTCAAAATAGTAAAATAACAAAAAAAATAGATTAAATTATCATTTATTCTGCTATGCTAAATTAAATTTCGCGCGTATTTAGTATTTTTATAACAAAATAACAGATATGTTATTAAATTAATTAATATAATATAAAAAAACGAATAATAGTTATTTATATTATCTTATATAGAAGATAAATTTATAATTGATCAGATTTTATTACAGATTTATATTTTTCATTTATATATACTTCTACCGTTTTTTCGATGAATTTTTGCATTTTACTTGGGCATGGTTGTTTTGTATATGTATGACATAACATTTCGAATATCATAGTGCATATATATTTTTTAATTTCTTCCATATGAATTTTTTCAAATTTATAAACACTTATATCTCCAATATTATTGTTAAATTTTTCATTATTGTTTAAACGAATACAATCTAACTTGTTTAAGTTTTTCATTTCTCTCGTATGAATATAGTCTTCTGTCTTTTCTAAATATGCTACATTTTCTTCATTATCCGAGCCAAGATCTTTTAAAAAATGCAAAATAAATAAAACATATGAGTTAGTATTAATAATATTTAAACCTACTTTATAATATTGTTTATACCACGTACCTCTTTGCGCAACGAATGACATAAGATGTTGAGAAACACATACGTCATATTTTGATATTACTTGTTTATATATCACATTCATCATTTCTATGTATTGTTTTTCTGTCATATTAGGATTTTTATTTATAAATGATTCTATTTGATTTTTGTTTTTATCATGTATTCTACGACGATAAGTATAAGTATTACCTTTATATAATGATTTATTATTTTTATTTAAAACAAAACTTAAAACAAAATTTAAAATATTTTTATCTCTGTTTTCTTCATATTTTATATACCCATTACATGTATCATAAACAAAAATTTTTGGCCATTTAGAATTTTTTAACTTTAACAGGAATTTTTAAATCCCTTGAAACTTCGCCCAAAACAGATAAAAATAATACTAACGAATTTGATTTATTAATATCCTTTTCATTAATATTTAGGTGTTTAATTTCTTTAGTATTTTTTAAATATTTTCTACGATAAATAATAATATCATAATGATCATAATTTTAACAGAAAAAAATATGCTCGAATTTAGCATAAAAAAAAATAAATTAAATTAAGTTACTTTATATAAAGTGTATTAATTTAATTTAATTTATTTTTATGCTAAATTTGATATATACAATGCAAAACAACAAAAAATAAATTAGCTAAATAATTTATTTTTTATATTATATTTCATATTAATTTATAATTGTATAATTTAAAATATTAAAATTATATAATCATTAAATTTATTTTTTTACTAATTTTTCAATATATATATTAAACATTTCTATAATACTATCAGATAATTTTTTATTTTTATTTGTTAAACTTAAAATATGTATATTATGTAAATATATTATATTTTTCACAAAACAGAATAAATAATAACTAACGTCTTTAATATCTTCAGATGTATAATCTGAGTCGAGATTAAATTCATCCTTTAAATCAAAACTAGACAAAATACTTATTTTTTCTTCTTCTTTATTTTTAGTATAATTATCTGGAGTTGTCATTATTATTTTATTATCTGTTACATTTGAGAGATTTGAAATTTTACTTAAAACATATAGAAATAATTTTAAAATTTTTAATTTATTAATATCTTCTTTAGTAATATCAGAATATAAGGTGTCTTTTGATTTAAATACTGAATAATAAGAATAAATAATTATATCATAATAGTAATTGATATATTTTAAAATCTGCTTTAAAAGTTTTTCAACTTTTTCTTCGTTTGTATATTCTTGGTTATATATAATTTCTTCTAGAATTTTTATATTTTTTTCTGTTTGATTTTCATAAAAATTAATACAATCGTTATAATTATCCTTTGTTTTATTTATTTTAGCTAAATTTTCTTCAACACTATTTTCATCTTTTACTGTATTAGGAATATATTTTAGAATAATACCTTTTTCTATTTTTTCTCCATTGTTATTGTTATTATTATAATCTCGAAAAAATTCCTCATTAATACTGACTACGTATTTCTCTTCTTTATCAGAAATATGTAATCTAAGTATGTGTGGGACAGATTTTGGTATTAATTTCTCAATATTTTCCATTTTTTTTATTATATTAGTGTATATTCAAATTGAATAACATACTATTGTTGTTAACGTGTATTTGTTTAAATATTTTTAATAAAATTAAATACGCGCGAATTTAGCGCAAATTAAGTTAGCATAAAAAAAAAAATAAATTAAATTAAGTTACTTTATATAAAGTGTATTAAATTAAAATATCTATTCTTTGATTTAACAAAAAAATAAATAATAGTTTTATTTATTTTTTTATATTTAATCGTATTTAATTAATGTTTAATTATATAGTAAAATTTTTTATATTTTTATATATATATATTTTATGCATTCTTATACATACAAGAATATCCATCAAATTTATCAAATAAACAATCATAAAAATCTCTATCTTTTGTATGTATATCATACAAATATATCATTTTAATAACAAAATCATATAAATAATTTGAAAGTCTTCTATAATCTTCTAATTTATATTCTAAACTAAAATTAATTTTATTTTCTAAGTAAAAAACAGGTAAATCATCTATCTTTTTCCCATTTTTATGCTTAATATAATTATCTAGTGTCGTCATTACAATTTTATTAGGAATTTTTAAATTTCTTGAAACTTCACCCAAAACAGATAAAAATAATAATAACGAATTTGATTTATTAATATCTTCTTCATTAATGTTAGAGTATATAAATTCTTTAGTATTTTCTAAATATTCTCTACGATAAATAATTATATCATAATAAATATTTGCTCCAATTAATGCATTTCTTATAAGTTCTTTTATTATTTTTTCGTCTGAATTATTTATATCGTGTAAAAAGTCTTTTATTCTTTCCACATTAATATCTGTTTGATTCTCATAAAAACTAAAATAAGTATTTTTTTCTTTATTAATTATACGCAAATTTTCATTAACACTATTTATATCTTGTACTGAATTACAAATAAATTCTAAAATAATTTCACTATCAGAATTTCCATTAACTGTAAAAAACATCATATCATTATGAATTTTTCTTCTTTCTGTTCCATTATCTGTTTTAAATTTATCTATATAACCCACAGTTTTTACTAATAAATTTAAATTTGTACTCATTTTATTATATGTGATTTATACACAGATATAATATAATTGTTTTATTTATTTAAATATTCAAATTGAATAACATACTATTGTAATTAATATATATTTGTTTAAATATTTTAATAAAATTAAATACGCGCAAATTTAAATTAGCATAAAAAATTTAAATTAAATTAAGTTACTTTATATAAAGTATACTAAATAAAATATTTTTCTGTTAAACTTAAATTAAACTAAGTTATTTTATATAAAGTTCATTAAATAAAATATCTATTCTTTGATTTAACAAAAAAATAAATAATAATTTTATTTATTTTTTTTTTATATTTAATTAATATTTAATTATATAGTAAATTTTCTTATATGCTTATGTTTTTTTTTGTATATATTAATATATTTATCAAAAATTTTACATAAATAATTATATGTTTTTTTATGAGATACATGTATATTATATATATATATCATACTATCAATAAAATAATATAAATTACTTGAAAGTCCTATAAAATTTTCTGATTTATATTTTAAACTAAAATTAATTTTATCTTCTAAGTAGAAAACAGGTAAATCATCTATCTTTTTCTTATTTTTATGCTTAATATAATCATCTGGCATCGCCATTATAATTTTAACAGGAATTTTTAAATCCCTTGAAACTTCGCCCAAAACAGATAAAAATAATACTAACGAATTTGATTTATTAATATCCTTTTCATTAATATTTAGGTGTTTAATTTCTTTAGTATTTTTTAAATATTTTCTACGATAAATAATAATATCATAATGATCATTTGCTCCAATTAATGCTTCTTTTATAAGTTCTTCTATTATTTTTTTGTCTGAATAAAGCATATTATCAAAGGCTTTTTGGAGTTTTTCCATGTTAATTTTTACTTGATTTTCATAAAAACTAAGATAAGTGCTTCTTTTTTCTTTAATTTTAGCCAAATTTTCACTAACGCTAAATGTATTTTTTACTGTATTAGAAATAAATTCTAGAACAATACCTTTTATAGAATTTTCATCTTCATTAGTTATAAAAGATATTTTATTATTATAAACTCTTTTTCTTTTTATCATACCATTATTACGTTTAATTAAAAATCTCAGGAATTTCTTCATAAGTAATTAATAGACGATCTCTGATATAATCAATATAAGTATTTGCATCAGTCATACATGATTTTTGTTCATTTATATCTTTACAAAATTCTACACTCATATAATTTTTTCTTATTTCTTTAACAGATATATCAAACAAATAAGCTAAAATTTTTAAAAATGTTTGTTTTGTTTTTATTTTAATTTCATAAGTATCTGATGATATTTTTATATCAATAATACGGTTAAATAATACTTTCATGTTTTCGAATATATCTATAAAAACATCAGTGCCAAATCTTTTTGATTTGTTGGATATATCGATATTAATAACAGAATTTATACTTTCGTTATCATATTTTGATTCAATATTATTATTCAATAGATCCATTAGCAGATTATAGGTATTAACAACATAATCTCTATTAAATTCGTCGCCAAAATAAATTGACGGACATTCATCTCTTTTATTATATTCTTCTTTATATAATATTAAGAATTTTGAAGTGTTTTGTAGTATTTCGTATAATTTTTTATCTTTATCATCATATATATACATTAATGGATTATTATATTTAAAATATCCCTTATCAATACTCATAAGATTTAAATTTTTTAATTCTTTTTCGCTGATAATATAACGATACGGCGTGAAGGAATATTTTAAAAAAATGCCGCCATTTTTTAAATTATATAACAAATCCATAAGAGATTCTAGACTAAGATTTATTTCATCTTTTTTTTCGCTAGTCTTTGATTCAATTAAACCATTTAATAAAGCATTATTGTTGCCTAATTTACTGCACATTTTTAACAACTATAAATAAGAATACTTCACCAAATTAGTATTTTTAAATCTGTTATTTCTAAAATCAAATTACAAAACATAGCATATAAATAGCAAATATATTAATTAAATAAATTTGAATATTATATTATAAGATAAATAAATTAAATATATATTAATTAATTGTGTCGTTAAATAATTAAAATGAATAATAATCAATGTATAAATATTACCGATTTAAAATGTGATTTTAATCTTAAAGAAAAAACAAAAATAACTAATTATTTAGATTTTCGTCTAATCAATGGAACTAGTCATAATATGGTATATTTTTATATAGAAGTTGATTCTAACATAGATTTAAATGATATATATGATAGAACTTCTAAAGCTAAATATGTTAATCATACTAATTTAAGACATACAGTAGAAGATGCTGTATATGATTATAAAAGTAGAATATCTCGTTTAGGAGATAATTTAAATCAAATAGCTAATACGTTTAATAACATCATAAAAAATAAGCAAGATATTATATCTTATGATAGTGTGATAAATATGCTATCTAATAAACAAAGGCAAACAATAGAAAAATATAAAAGCCATATTATGTATGATGTGCGAATAATAAATTCATATTTAGAATAAATCGCATTATATTATGATTTTGTAATATAAATAATTTTACTTTTTTTTTTGCGCAAAAAAATGCTGATATTTATCTTTTTGATTAGCAGTATAATTATTACAATACACATTTGCTTACACACATTACACCGCATTGCACTTCACTGCATTGCACTATATTGCATTTGCATTGTGTTGTATTTAATTTACTAGCACCCTATTTCTTATCTAATTGTAGTTTTATTAGTTGTTTCAAATCAATGGGACATAGAACAAAAAATTCTTTTAGAAAAGATGATTTTAGTATTAATAAAAACCAAATTCTCGGAAGATTTGGCTTACGTTACTATAATAAAGGGGAAATAAATGGGATAAATTGCGAGAATGATGGTCTATATTATCCAGCTAAACAGTTAAATGATATTAATAAATACAACAGATATGTAAAAACTGAAAATTATCAGGAAATTCTAAGAAAATCTGAAAACAGAATACAATGCAATGTAACTACAAAACATATAGGTTATATAGATAGGCAAAATTCTTATATAGATAAAAACAATACATTAAAAAAATTAAATGAAACTGATATAATAGTTAATGTGAATGGAGAGGAGATCTTGATTACTATTCCTCTAAATATACTAAAGAGTTTTATAGGAACCATACATTGCGATCTAAGAAAGGTGGACAATCATAACAGTAAAATAGGTGACTATGATAGTATGACAGATTATGATAAAGAAATAGTTAAAAGCAAAATAGATGCTTATATATATGATCAAGTAAAAGCTTATTTGAAAAATAAAAATTTCATGATGAAAGAAGAATCGGGGAAAATGTCAAAATGTTTAATAACATCATAAAAAATAAGCAAGATATTATATCTTATGATAGTGTGATAAATATGCTATCTAATAAACAAAGGCAAACAATAGAAAAATATAAAAGCCATATTATGTATGATGTGCGAATAATAAATTCATATTTAGAATAAATCGCATTATATTATGATTTTGTAATATAAATAATTTTACTTTTTTTTTTTGCGCAAAAAAATGCTGATATTTATCTTTTTGATTAGCAGTATAATTATTACAATACACATTTGCTTACACACATTACACCGCATTGCACTTCACTGCATTGCACTATATTGCATTTGCATTGTGTTGTATTTAATTTACTAGCACCCTATTTCTTATCTAATTGTAGTTTTATTAGTTGTTTCAAATCAATGGGACATAGAACAAAAAATTCTTTTAGAAAAGATGATTTTAGTATTAATAAAAACCAAATTCTCGGAAGATTTGGCTTACGTTACTATAATAAAGGGGAAATAAATGGGATAAATTGCGAGAATGATGGTCTATATTATCCAGCTAAACAGTTAAATGATATTAATAAATACAACAGATATGTAAAAACTGAAAATTATCAGGAAATTCTAAGAAAATCTGAAAACAGAATACAATGCAATGTAACTACAAAACATATAGGTTATATAGATAGGCAAAATTCTTATATAGATAAAAACAATACATTAAAAAAATTAAATGAAACTGATATAATAGTTAATGTGAATGGAGAGGAGATCTTGATTACTATTCCTCTAAATATACTAAAGAGTTTTATAGGAACCATACATTGCGATCTAAGAAAGGTGGACAATCATAACAGTAAAATAGGTGACTATGATAGTATGACAGATTATGATAAAGAAATAGTTAAAAGCAAAATAGATGCTTATATATATGATCAAGTAAAAGCTTATTTGAAAAATAAAAATTTCATGATGAAAGAAGAATCGGGGAAAATGTCAAAATGTTTAATAACATCATAAAAAATAAGCAAGATATTATATCTTATGATAGTGTGATAAATATGCTATCTAATAAACAAAGGCAAACAATAGAAAAATATAAAAGCCATATTATGTATGATGTGCGAATAATAAATTCATATTTAGAATAAATCGCATTATATTATGATTTTGTAATATAAATAATTTTACTTTTTTTTTTTGCGCAAAAAAATGCTGATATTTATCTTTTTGATTAGCAGTATAATTATTACAATACACATTTGCTTACACACATTACACCGCATTGCACTTCACTGCATTGCACTATATTGCATTTGCATTGTGTTGTATTTAATTTACTAGCACCCTATTTCTTATCTAATTGTAGTTTTATTAGTTGTTTCAAATCAATGGGACATAGAACAAAAAATTCTTTTAGAAAAGATGATTTTAGTATTAATAAAAACCAAATTCTCGGAAGATTTGGCTTACGTTACTATAATAAAGGGGAAATAAATGGGATAAATTGCGAGAATGATGGTCTATATTATCCAGCTAAACAGTTAAATGATATTAATAAATACAACAGATATGTAAAAACTGAAAATTATCAGGAAATTCTAAGAAAATCTGAAAACAGAATACAATGCAATGTAACTACAAAACATATAGGTTATATAGATAGGCAAAATTCTTATATAGATAAAAACAATACATTAAAAAAATTAAATGAAACTGATATAATAGTTAATGTGAATGGAGAGGAGATCTTGATTACTATTCCTCTAAATATACTAAAGAGTTTTATAGGAACCATACATTGCGATCTAAGAAAGGTGGACAATCATAACAGTAAAATAGGTGACTATGATAGTATGACAGATTATGATAAAGAAATAGTTAAAAGCAAAATAGATGCTTATATATATGATCAAGTAAAAGCTTATTTGAAAAATAAAAATTTCATGATGAAAGAAGAATCGGGGAAAATGTCAAAATGTTTAATAACATCATAAAAAATAAGCAAGATATTATATCTTATGATAGTGTGATAAATATGCTATCTAATAAACAAAGGCAAACAATAGAAAAATATAAAAGCCATATTATGTATGATGTGCGAATAATAAATTCATATTTAGAATAAATCGCATTATATTATGATTTTGTAATATAAATAATTTTACTTTTTTTTTTTGCGCAAAAAAATGCTGATATTTATCTTTTTGATTAGCAGTATAATTATTACAATACACATTTGCTTACACACATTACACCGCATTGCACTTCACTGCATTGCACTATATTGCATTTGCATTGTGTTGTATTTAATTTACTAGCACCCTATTTCTTATCTAATTGTAGTTTTATTAGTTGTTTCAAATCAATGGGACATAGAACAAAAAATTCTTTTAGAAAAGATGATTTTAGTATTAATAAAAACCAAATTCTCGGAAGATTTGGCTTACGTTACTATAATAAAGGGGAAATAAATGGGATAAATTGCGAGAATGATGGTCTATATTATCCAGCTAAACAGTTAAATGATATTAATAAATACAACAGATATGTAAAAACTGAAAATTATCAGGAAATTCTAAGAAAATCTGAAAACAGAATACAATGCAATGTAACTACAAAACATATAGGTTATATAGATAGGCAAAATTCTTATATAGATAAAAACAATACATTAAAAAAATTAAATGAAACTGATATAATAGTTAATGTGAATGGAGAGGAGATCTTGATTACTATTCCTCTAAATATACTAAAGAGTTTTATAGGAACCATACATTGCGATCTAAGAAAGGTGGACAATCATAACAGTAAAATAGGTGACTATGATAGTATGACAGATTATGATAAAGAAATAGTTAAAAGCAAAATAGATGCTTATATATATGATCAAGTAAAAGCTTATTTGAAAAATAAAAATTTCATGATGAAAGAAGAATCGGGGAAAATGTCAAAATGTTTAATAACATCATAAAAAATAAGCAAGATATTATATCTTATGATAGTGTGATAAATATGCTATCTAATAAACAAAGGCAAACAATAGAAAAATATAAAAGCCATATTATGTATGATGTGCGAATAATAAATTCATATTTAGAATAAATCGCATTATATTATGATTTTGTAATATAAATAATTTTACTTTTTTTTTTTGCGCAAAAAAATGCTGATATTTATCTTTTTGATTAGCAGTATAATTATTACAATACACATTTGCTTACACACATTACACCGCATTGCACTTCACTGCATTGCACTATATTGCATTTGCATTGTGTTGTATTTAATTTACTAGCACCCTATTTCTTATCTAATTGTAGTTTTATTAGTTGTTTCAAATCAATGGGACATAGAACAAAAAATTCTTTTAGAAAAGATGATTTTAGTATTAATAAAAACCAAATTCTCGGAAGATTTGGCTTACGTTACTATAATAAAGGGGAAATAAATGGGATAAATTGCGAGAATGATGGTCTATATTATCCAGCTAAACAGTTAAATGATATTAATAAATACAACAGATATGTAAAAACTGAAAATTATCAGGAAATTCTAAGAAAATCTGAAAACAGAATACAATGCAATGTAACTACAAAACATATAGGTTATATAGATAGGCAAAATTCTTATATAGATAAAAACAATACATTAAAAAAATTAAATGAAACTGATATAATAGTTAATGTGAATGGAGAGGAGATCTTGATTACTATTCCTCTAAATATACTAAAGAGTTTTATAGGAACCATACATTGCGATCTAAGAAAGGTGGACAATCATAACAGTAAAATAGGTGACTATGATAGTATGACAGATTATGATAAAGAAATAGTTAAAAGCAAAATAGATGCTTATATATATGATCAAGTAAAAGCTTATTTGAAAAATAAAAATTTCATGATGAAAGAAGAATCGGGGAAAATGTCAAAATGTTTAATAACATCATAAAAAATAAGCAAGATATTATATCTTATGATAGTGTGATAAATATGCTATCTAATAAACAAAGGCAAACAATAGAAAAATATAAAAGCCATATTATGTATGATGTGCGAATAATAAATTCATATTTAGAATAAATCGCATTATATTATGATTTTGTAATATAAATAATTTTACTTTTTTTTTTTGCGCAAAAAAATGCTGATATTTATCTTTTTGATTAGCAGTATAATTATTACAATACACATTTGCTTACACACATTACACCGCATTGCACTTCACTGCATTGCACTATATTGCATTTGCATTGTGTTGTATTTAATTTACTAGCACCCTATTTCTTATCTAATTGTAGTTTTATTAGTTGTTTCAAATCAATGGGACATAGAACAAAAAATTCTTTTAGAAAAGATGATTTTAGTATTAATAAAAACCAAATTCTCGGAAGATTTGGCTTACGTTACTATAATAAAGGGGAAATAAATGGGATAAATTGCGAGAATGATGGTCTATATTATCCAGCTAAACAGTTAAATGATATTAATAAATACAACAGATATGTAAAAACTGAAAATTATCAGGAAATTCTAAGAAAATCTGAAAACAGAATACAATGCAATGTAACTACAAAACATATAGGTTATATAGATAGGCAAAATTCTTATATAGATAAAAACAATACATTAAAAAAATTAAATGAAACTGATATAATAGTTAATGTGAATGGAGAGGAGATCTTGATTACTATTCCTCTAAATATACTAAAGAGTTTTATAGGAACCATACATTGCGATCTAAGAAAGGTGGACAATCATAACAGTAAAATAGGTGACTATGATAGTATGACAGATTATGATAAAGAAATAGTTAAAAGCAAAATAGATGCTTATATATATGATCAAGTAAAAGCTTATTTGAAAAATAAAAATTTCATGATGAAAGAAGAATCGGGGAAAATGTCAAAATGTTTAATAACATCATAAAAAATAAGCAAGATATTATATCTTATGATAGTGTGATAAATATGCTATCTAATAAACAAAGGCAAACAATAGAAAAATATAAAAGCCATATTATGTATGATGTGCGAATAATAAATTCATATTTAGAATAAATCGCATTATATTATGATTTTGTAATATAAATAATTTTACTTTTTTTTTTGCGCAAAAAAATGCTGATATTTATCTTTTTGATTAGCAGTATAATTATTACAATACACATTTGCTTACACACATTACACCGCATTGCACTTCACTGCATTGCACTATATTGCATTTGCATTGTGTTGTATTTAATTTACTAGCACCCTATTTCTTATCTAATTGTAGTTTTATTAGTTGTTTCAAATCAATGGGACATAGAACAAAAAATTCTTTTAGAAAAGATGATTTTAGTATTAATAAAAACCAAATTCTCGGAAGATTTGGCTTACGTTACTATAATAAAGGGGAAATAAATGGGATAAATTGCGAGAATGATGGTCTATATTATCCAGCTAAACAGTTAAATGATATTAATAAATACAACAGATATGTAAAAACTGAAAATTATCAGGAAATTCTAAGAAAATCTGAAAACAGAATACAATGCAATGTAACTACAAAACATATAGGTTATATAGATAGGCAAAATTCTTATATAGATAAAAACAATACATTAAAAAAATTAAATGAAACTGATATAATAGTTAATGTGAATGGAGAGGAGATCTTGATTACTATTCCTCTAAATATACTAAAGAGTTTTATAGGAACCATACATTGCGATCTAAGAAAGGTGGACAATCATAACAGTAAAATAGGTGACTATGATAGTATGACAGATTATGATAAAGAAATAGTTAAAAGCAAAATAGATGCTTATATATATGATCAAGTAAAAGCTTATTTGAAAAATAAAAATTTCATGATGAAAGAAGAATCGGGGAAAATGTCAAAATGTTTAATAACATCATAAAAAATAAGCAAGATATTATATCTTATGATAGTGTGATAAATATGCTATCTAATAAACAAAGGCAAACAATAGAAAAATATAAAAGCCATATTATGTATGATGTGCGAATAATAAATTCATATTTAGAATAAATCGCATTATATTATGATTTTGTAATATAAATAATTTTACTTTTTTTTTTTGCGCAAAAAAATGCTGATATTTATCTTTTTGATTAGCAGTATAATTATTACAATACACATTTGCTTACACACATTACACCGCATTGCACTTCACTGCATTGCACTATATTGCATTTGCATTGTGTTGTATTTAATTTACTAGCACCCTATTTCTTATCTAATTGTAGTTTTATTAGTTGTTTCAAATCAATGGGACATAGAACAAAAAATTCTTTTAGAAAAGATGATTTTAGTATTAATAAAAACCAAATTCTCGGAAGATTTGGCTTACGTTACTATAATAAAGGGGAAATAAATGGGATAAATTGCGAGAATGATGGTCTATATTATCCAGCTAAACAGTTAAATGATATTAATAAATACAACAGATATGTAAAAACTGAAAATTATCAGGAAATTCTAAGAAAATCTGAAAACAGAATACAATGCAATGTAACTACAAAACATATAGGTTATATAGATAGGCAAAATTCTTATATAGATAAAAACAATACATTAAAAAAATTAAATGAAACTGATATAATAGTTAATGTGAATGGAGAGGAGATCTTGATTACTATTCCTCTAAATATACTAAAGAGTTTTATAGGAACCATACATTGCGATCTAAGAAAGGTGGACAATCATAACAGTAAAATAGGTGACTATGATAGTATGACAGATTATGATAAAGAAATAGTTAAAAGCAAAATAGATGCTTATATATATGATCAAGTAAAAGCTTATTTGAAAAATAAAAATTTCATGATGAAAGAAGAATCGGGGAAAATGTCAAAATGTTTAATAACATCATAAAAAATAAGCAAGATATTATATCTTATGATAGTGTGATAAATATGCTATCTAATAAACAAAGGCAAACAATAGAAAAATATAAAAGCCATATTATGTATGATGTGCGAATAATAAATTCATATTTAGAATAAATCGCATTATATTATGATTTTGTAATATAAATAATTTTACTTTTTTTTTTTGCGCAAAAAAATGCTGATATTTATCTTTTTGATTAGCAGTATAATTATTACAATACACATTTGCTTACACACATTACACCGCATTGCACTTCACTGCATTGCACTATATTGCATTTGCATTGTGTTGTATTTAATTTACTAGCACCCTATTTCTTATCTAATTGTAGTTTTATTAGTTGTTTCAAATCAATGGGACATAGAACAAAAAATTCTTTTAGAAAAGATGATTTTAGTATTAATAAAAACCAAATTCTCGGAAGATTTGGCTTACGTTACTATAATAAAGGGGAAATAAATGGGATAAATTGCGAGAATGATGGTCTATATTATCCAGCTAAACAGTTAAATGATATTAATAAATACAACAGATATGTAAAAACTGAAAATTATCAGGAAATTCTAAGAAAATCTGAAAACAGAATACAATGCAATGTAACTACAAAACATATAGGTTATATAGATAGGCAAAATTCTTATATAGATAAAAACAATACATTAAAAAAATTAAATGAAACTGATATAATAGTTAATGTGAATGGAGAGGAGATCTTGATTACTATTCCTCTAAATATACTAAAGAGTTTTATAGGAACCATACATTGCGATCTAAGAAAGGTGGACAATCATAACAGTAAAATAGGTGACTATGATAGTATGACAGATTATGATAAAGAAATAGTTAAAAGCAAAATAGATGCTTATATATATGATCAAGTAAAAGCTTATTTGAAAAATAAAAATTTCATGATGAAAGAAGAATCGGGGAAAATGTCAAAATGTTTAATAACATCATAAAAAATAAGCAAGATATTATATCTTATGATAGTGTGATAAATATGCTATCTAATAAACAAAGGCAAACAATAGAAAAATATAAAAGCCATATTATGTATGATGTGCGAATAATAAATTCATATTTAGAATAAATCGCATTATATTATGATTTTGTAATATAAATAATTTTACTTTTTTTTTTTGCGCAAAAAAATGCTGATATTTATCTTTTTGATTAGCAGTATAATTATTACAATACACATTTGCTTACACACATTACACCGCATTGCACTTCACTGCATTGCACTATATTGCATTTGCATTGTGTTGTATTTAATTTACTAGCACCCTATTTCTTATCTAATTGTAGTTTTATTAGTTGTTTCAAATCAATGGGACATAGAACAAAAAATTCTTTTAGAAAAGATGATTTTAGTATTAATAAAAACCAAATTCTCGGAAGATTTGGCTTACGTTACTATAATAAAGGGGAAATAAATGGGATAAATTGCGAGAATGATGGTCTATATTATCCAGCTAAACAGTTAAATGATATTAATAAATACAACAGATATGTAAAAACTGAAAATTATCAGGAAATTCTAAGAAAATCTGAAAACAGAATACAATGCAATGTAACTACAAAACATATAGGTTATATAGATAGGCAAAATTCTTATATAGATAAAAACAATACATTAAAAAAATTAAATGAAACTGATATAATAGTTAATGTGAATGGAGAGGAGATCTTGATTACTATTCCTCTAAATATACTAAAGAGTTTTATAGGAACCATACATTGCGATCTAAGAAAGGTGGACAATCATAACAGTAAAATAGGTGACTATGATAGTATGACAGATTATGATAAAGAAATAGTTAAAAGCAAAATAGATGCTTATATATATGATCAAGTAAAAGCTTATTTGAAAAATAAAAATTTCATGATGAAAGAAGAATCGGGGAAAATGTCAAAATGTTTAATAACATCATAAAAAATAAGCAAGATATTATATCTTATGATAGTGTGATAAATATGCTATCTAATAAACAAAGGCAAACAATAGAAAAATATAAAAGCCATATTATGTATGATGTGCGAATAATAAATTCATATTTAGAATAAATCGCATTATATTATGATTTTGTAATATAAATAATTTTACTTTTTTTTTTTGCGCAAAAAAATGCTGATATTTATCTTTTTGATTAGCAGTATAATTATTACAATACACATTTGCTTACACACATTACACCGCATTGCACTTCACTGCATTGCACTATATTGCATTTGCATTGTGTTGTATTTAATTTACTAGCACCCTATTTCTTATCTAATTGTAGTTTTATTAGTTGTTTCAAATCAATGGGACATAGAACAAAAAATTCTTTTAGAAAAGATGATTTTAGTATTAATAAAAACCAAATTCTCGGAAGATTTGGCTTACGTTACTATAATAAAGGGGAAATAAATGGGATAAATTGCGAGAATGATGGTCTATATTATCCAGCTAAACAGTTAAATGATATTAATAAATACAACAGATATGTAAAAACTGAAAATTATCAGGAAATTCTAAGAAAATCTGAAAACAGAATACAATGCAATGTAACTACAAAACATATAGGTTATATAGATAGGCAAAATTCTTATATAGATAAAAACAATACATTAAAAAAATTAAATGAAACTGATATAATAGTTAATGTGAATGGAGAGGAGATCTTGATTACTATTCCTCTAAATATACTAAAGAGTTTTATAGGAACCATACATTGCGATCTAAGAAAGGTGGACAATCATAACAGTAAAATAGGTGACTATGATAGTATGACAGATTATGATAAAGAAATAGTTAAAAGCAAAATAGATGCTTATATATATGATCAAGTAAAAGCTTATTTGAAAAATAAAAATTTCATGATGAAAGAAGAATCGGGGAAAATGTCAAAATGTTTAATAACATCATAAAAAATAAGCAAGATATTATATCTTATGATAGTGTGATAAATATGCTATCTAATAAACAAAGGCAAACAATAGAAAAATATAAAAGCCATATTATGTATGATGTGCGAATAATAAATTCATATTTAGAATAAATCGCATTATATTATGATTTTGTAATATAAATAATTTTACTTTTTTTTTTTGCGCAAAAAAATGCTGATATTTATCTTTTTGATTAGCAGTATAATTATTACAATACACATTTGCTTACACACATTACACCGCATTGCACTTCACTGCATTGCACTATATTGCATTTGCATTGTGTTGTATTTAATTTACTAGCACCCTATTTCTTATCTAATTGTAGTTTTATTAGTTGTTTCAAATCAATGGGACATAGAACAAAAAATTCTTTTAGAAAAGATGATTTTAGTATTAATAAAAACCAAATTCTCGGAAGATTTGGCTTACGTTACTATAATAAAGGGGAAATAAATGGGATAAATTGCGAGAATGATGGTCTATATTATCCAGCTAAACAGTTAAATGATATTAATAAATACAACAGATATGTAAAAACTGAAAATTATCAGGAAATTCTAAGAAAATCTGAAAACAGAATACAATGCAATGTAACTACAAAACATATAGGTTATATAGATAGGCAAAATTCTTATATAGATAAAAACAATACATTAAAAAAATTAAATGAAACTGATATAATAGTTAATGTGAATGGAGAGGAGATCTTGATTACTATTCCTCTAAATATACTAAAGAGTTTTATAGGAACCATACATTGCGATCTAAGAAAGGTGGACAATCATAACAGTAAAATAGGTGACTATGATAGTATGACAGATTATGATAAAGAAATAGTTAAAAGCAAAATAGATGCTTATATATATGATCAAGTAAAAGCTTATTTGAAAAATAAAAATTTCATGATGAAAGAAGAATCGGGGAAAATGTCAAAATGTTTAATAACATCATAAAAAATAAGCAAGATATTATATCTTATGATAGTGTGATAAATATGCTATCTAATAAACAAAGGCAAACAATAGAAAAATATAAAAGCCATATTATGTATGATGTGCGAATAATAAATTCATATTTAGAATAAATCGCATTATATTATGATTTTGTAATATAAATAATTTTACTTTTTTTTTTTGCGCAAAAAAATGCTGATATTTATCTTTTTGATTAGCAGTATAATTATTACAATACACATTTGCTTACACACATTACACCGCATTGCACTTCACTGCATTGCACTATATTGCATTTGCATTGTGTTGTATTTAATTTACTAGCACCCTATTTCTTATCTAATTGTAGTTTTATTAGTTGTTTCAAATCAATGGGACATAGAACAAAAAATTCTTTTAGAAAAGATGATTTTAGTATTAATAAAAACCAAATTCTCGGAAGATTTGGCTTACGTTACTATAATAAAGGGGAAATAAATGGGATAAATTGCGAGAATGATGGTCTATATTATCCAGCTAAACAGTTAAATGATATTAATAAATACAACAGATATGTAAAAACTGAAAATTATCAGGAAATTCTAAGAAAATCTGAAAACAGAATACAATGCAATGTAACTACAAAACATATAGGTTATATAGATAGGCAAAATTCTTATATAGATAAAAACAATACATTAAAAAAATTAAATGAAACTGATATAATAGTTAATGTGAATGGAGAGGAGATCTTGATTACTATTCCTCTAAATATACTAAAGAGTTTTATAGGAACCATACATTGCGATCTAAGAAAGGTGGACAATCATAACAGTAAAATAGGTGACTATGATAGTATGACAGATTATGATAAAGAAATAGTTAAAAGCAAAATAGATGCTTATATATATGATCAAGTAAAAGCTTATTTGAAAAATAAAAATTTCATGATGAAAGAAGAATCGGGGAAAATGTCAAAATGTTTAATAACATCATAAAAAATAAGCAAGATATTATATCTTATGATAGTGTGATAAATATGCTATCTAATAAACAAAGGCAAACAATAGAAAAATATAAAAGCCATATTATGTATGATGTGCGAATAATAAATTCATATTTAGAATAAATCGCATTATATTATGATTTTGTAATATAAATAATTTTACTTTTTTTTTTTGCGCAAAAAAATGCTGATATTTATCTTTTTGATTAGCAGTATAATTATTACAATACACATTTGCTTACACACATTACACCGCATTGCACTTCACTGCATTGCACTATATTGCATTTGCATTGTGTTGTATTTAATTTACTAGCACCCTATTTCTTATCTAATTGTAGTTTTATTAGTTGTTTCAAATCAATGGGACATAGAACAAAAAATTCTTTTAGAAAAGATGATTTTAGTATTAATAAAAACCAAATTCTCGGAAGATTTGGCTTACGTTACTATAATAAAGGGGAAATAAATGGGATAAATTGCGAGAATGATGGTCTATATTATCCAGCTAAACAGTTAAATGATATTAATAAATACAACAGATATGTAAAAACTGAAAATTATCAGGAAATTCTAAGAAAATCTGAAAACAGAATACAATGCAATGTAACTACAAAACATATAGGTTATATAGATAGGCAAAATTCTTATATAGATAAAAACAATACATTAAAAAAATTAAATGAAACTGATATAATAGTTAATGTGAATGGAGAGGAGATCTTGATTACTATTCCTCTAAATATACTAAAGAGTTTTATAGGAACCATACATTGCGATCTAAGAAAGGTGGACAATCATAACAGTAAAATAGGTGACTATGATAGTATGACAGATTATGATAAAGAAATAGTTAAAAGCAAAATAGATGCTTATATATATGATCAAGTAAAAGCTTATTTGAAAAATAAAAATTTCATGATGAAAGAAGAATCGGGGAAAATGTCAAAATGTTTAATAACATCATAAAAAATAAGCAAGATATTATATCTTATGATAGTGTGATAAATATGCTATCTAATAAACAAAGGCAAACAATAGAAAAATATAAAAGCCATATTATGTATGATGTGCGAATAATAAATTCATATTTAGAATAAATCGCATTATATTATGATTTTGTAATATAAATAATTTTACTTTTTTTTTTTGCGCAAAAAAATGCTGATATTTATCTTTTTGATTAGCAGTATAATTATTACAATACACATTTGCTTACACACATTACACCGCATTGCACTTCACTGCATTGCACTATATTGCATTTGCATTGTGTTGTATTTAATTTACTAGCACCCTATTTCTTATCTAATTGTAGTTTTATTAGTTGTTTCAAATCAATGGGACATAGAACAAAAAATTCTTTTAGAAAAGATGATTTTAGTATTAATAAAAACCAAATTCTCGGAAGATTTGGCTTACGTTACTATAATAAAGGGGAAATAAATGGGATAAATTGCGAGAATGATGGTCTATATTATCCAGCTAAACAGTTAAATGATATTAATAAATACAACAGATATGTAAAAACTGAAAATTATCAGGAAATTCTAAGAAAATCTGAAAACAGAATACAATGCAATGTAACTACAAAACATATAGGTTATATAGATAGGCAAAATTCTTATATAGATAAAAACAATACATTAAAAAAATTAAATGAAACTGATATAATAGTTAATGTGAATGGAGAGGAGATCTTGATTACTATTCCTCTAAATATACTAAAGAGTTTTATAGGAACCATACATTGCGATCTAAGAAAGGTGGACAATCATAACAGTAAAATAGGTGACTATGATAGTATGACAGATTATGATAAAGAAATAGTTAAAAGCAAAATAGATGCTTATATATATGATCAAGTAAAAGCTTATTTGAAAAATAAAAATTTCATGATGAAAGAAGAATCGGGGAAAATGTCAAAATAACATCATAAAAAATAAGCAAGATATTATATCTTATGATAGTGTGATAAATATGCTATCTAATAAACAAAGGCAAACAATAGAAAAATATAAAAGCCATATTATGTATGATGTGCGAATAATAAATTCATATTTAGAATAAATCGCATTATATTATGATTTTGTAATATAAATAATTTTACTTTTTTTTTTTGCGCAAAAAAATGCTGATATTTATCTTTTTGATTAGCAGTATAATTATTACAATACACATTTGCTTACACACATTACACCGCATTGCACTTCACTGCATTGCACTATATTGCATTTGCATTGTGTTGTATTTAATTTACTAGCACCCTATTTCTTATCTAATTGTAGTTTTATTAGTTGTTTCAAATCAATGGGACATAGAACAAAAAATTCTTTTAGAAAAGATGATTTTAGTATTAATAAAAACCAAATTCTCGGAAGATTTGGCTTACGTTACTATAATAAAGGGGAAATAAATGGGATAAATTGCGAGAATGATGGTCTAATTATCCAGCTAAACAGTTAAATGATATTAATAAATACAACAGATATGTAAAAACTGAAAATTATCAGGAAATTCTAAGAAAATCTGAAAACAGAATACAATGCAATGTAACTACAAAACATATAGGTTATATAGATAGGCAAAATTCTTATATAGATAAAAACAATACATTAAAAAAATTAAATGAAACTGATATAATAGTTAATGTGAATGGAGAGGAGATCTTGATTACTATTCCTCTAAATATACTAAAGAGTTTTATAGGAACCATACATTGCGATCTAAGAAAGGTGGACAATCATAACAGTAAAATAGGTGACTATGATAGTATGACAGATTATGATAAAGAAATAGTTAAAAGCAAAATAGATGCTTATATATATGATCAAGTAAAAGCTTATTTGAAAAATAAAAATTTCATGATGAAAGAAGAATCGGGGAAAATGTCAAAATGTTTAATAACATCATAAAAAATAAGCAAGATATTATATCTTATGATAGTGTGATAAATATGCTATCTAATAAACAAAGGCAAACAATAGAAAAATATAAAAGCCATATTATGTATGATGTGCGAATAATAAATTCATATTTAGAATAAATCGCATTATATTATGATTTTGTAATATAAATAATTTTACTTTTTTTTTTTGCGCAAAAAAATGCTGATATTTATCTTTTTGATTAGCAGTATAATTATTACAATACACATTTGCTTACACACATTACACCGCATTGCACTTCACTGCATTGCACTATATTGCATTTGCATTGTGTTGTATTTAATTTACTAGCACCCTATTTCTTATCTAATTGTAGTTTTATTAGTTGTTTCAAATCAATGGGACATAGAACAAAAAATTCTTTTAGAAAAGATGATTTTAGTATTAATAAAAACCAAATTCTCGGAAGATTTGGCTTACGTTACTATAATAAAGGGGAAATAAATGGGATAAATTGCGAGAATGATGGTCTATATTATCCAGCTAAACAGTTAAATGATATTAATAAATACAACAGATATGTAAAAACTGAAAATTATCAGGAAATTCTAAGAAAATCTGAAAACAGAATACAATGCAATGTAACTACAAAACATATAGGTTATATAGATAGGCAAAATTCTTATATAGATAAAAACAATACATTAAAAAAATTAAATGAAACTGATATAATAGTTAATGTGAATGGAGAGGAGATCTTGATTACTATTCCTCTAAATATACTAAAGAGTTTTATAGGAACCATACATTGCGATCTAAGAAAGGTGGACAATCATAACAGTAAAATAGGTGACTATGATAGTATGACAGATTATGATAAAGAAATAGTTAAAAGCAAAATAGATGCTTATATATATGATCAAGTAAAAGCTTATTTGAAAAATAAAAATTTCATGATGAAAGAAGAATCGGGGAAAATGTCAAAATGTTTAATAACATCATAAAAAATAAGCAAGATATTATATCTTATGATAGTGTGATAAATATGCTATCTAATAAACAAAGGCAAACAATAGAAAAATATAAAAGCCATATTATGTATGATGTGCGAATAATAAATTCATATTTAGAATAAATCGCATTATATTATGATTTTGTAATATAAATAATTTTACTTTTTTTTTTTGCGCAAAAAAATGCTGATATTTATCTTTTTGATTAGCAGTATAATTATTACAATACACATTTGCTTACACACATTACACCGCATTGCACTTCACTGCATTGCACTATATTGCATTTGCATTGTGTTGTATTTAATTTACTAGCACCCTATTTCTTATCTAATTGTAGTTTTATTAGTTGTTTCAAATCAATGGGACATAGAACAAAAAATTCTTTTAGAAAAGATGATTTTAGTATTAATAAAAACCAAATTCTCGGAAGATTTGGCTTACGTTACTATAATAAAGGGGAAATAAATGGGATAAATTGCGAGAATGATGGTCTATATTATCCAGCTAAACAGTTAAATGATATTAATAAATACAACAGATATGTAAAAACTGAAAATTATCAGGAAATTCTAAGAAAATCTGAAAACAGAATACAATGCAATGTAACTACAAAACATATAGGTTATATAGATAGGCAAAATTCTTATATAGATAAAAACAATACATTAAAAAAATTAAATGAAACTGATATAATAGTTAATGTGAATGGAGAGGAGATCTTGATTACTATTCCTCTAAATATACTAAAGAGTTTTATAGGAACCATACATTGCGATCTAAGAAAGGTGGACAATCATAACAGTAAAATAGGTGACTATGATAGTATGACAGATTATGATAAAGAAATAGTTAAAAGCAAAATAGATGCTTATATATATGATCAAGTAAAAGCTTATTTGAAAAATAAAAATTTCATGATGAAAGAAGAATCGGGGAAAATGTCAAAATGTTTAATAACATCATAAAAAATAAGCAAGATATTATATCTTATGATAGTGTGATAAATATGCTATCTAATAAACAAAGGCAAACAATAGAAAAATATAAAAGCCATATTATGTATGATGTGCGAATAATAAATTCATATTTAGAATAAATCGCATTATATTATGATTTTGTAATATAAATAATTTTACTTTTTTTTTTTTGCGCAAAAAAATGCTGATATTTATCTTTTTGATTAGCAGTATAATTATTACAATACACATTTGCTTACACACATT